>NW_007578607.1:11983-34987 GCF_000690725.1 Stegastes partitus
ACGCTGTTTTCAAGCTTCAGAAAATCCAATCCATGACCGGAGAGTTTAGCCAAAACGTCCACAGTGAGAGGAAGATGTGGTGCACCAAGGTTCAGGAGAGCAGAGTCTGAATCCGGTTTATGAACGTTAACTTTCAGTTTGACTATTTCTGCAGATTTGACGTGCACACATCTGCCTGTGCTGATGTGACTGGAGGAGATTCGGTCTGTATTTTAAAATTTGGTTTCGTTCTTTTTGCCTTTTTGAGATTTCTGCCTACCTCACATCTTAGATGTCACATTAAAGACAACTGTGATCATCTTATAAAAGACAAATCATTATCAAAGATGAACCAGTGGTTCTGCTTTTTCCACTTGAGACCTTAAAAAAAAAGTCTGAGTTCCG
Source organism: Stegastes partitus (assembly GCF_000690725.1). Taxonomy (NCBI): domain Eukaryota; kingdom Metazoa; phylum Chordata; class Actinopteri; family Pomacentridae; genus Stegastes; species Stegastes partitus. Next base: position 12,368 of record NW_007578607.1, read on the forward strand.
TTTTCTATAGTTTGAGGCCTTAAGAGCTAAAAATAAAACCAGTATCTAAAAAATAAAATGTGCAAAAATGAGTAAATATTGCACTTTTATTTTTTTGTTACTCATCTCACAAGCCCTTAGATTTATCTCGTGATCCTTTGGAGGGGCACAAGTCTTATTCTGTAAATCACTACACTAGCTAAACTCGCGCCATCTTTACCGACAACAGCGGCAGAACTGTGCCAACACACCGATACAGAAACGTACTGAAGTCATCACAGACTTCTTCAGCCACTTCTTCTGCAGAATGAGTCCTTCTGATAGTTTAAGTCCATTGTGGTGACAATAAGTAAGCAGGACTCACACCTTGACTTCCTTTGGACACACACAGATGAATATTATTCCACTCTCTAGTCCGTTTACAGGACGGTGTTTCTAGATATTCTGAGCACTACTGCCCTTGTCGCCTCCTTCTAGTGGACGAGCAGACACAAGTTTGGACTCGTGCACAAACTGTATGGCCTGCAGAACTTTTCGTATGTGTCTAGAATAACACCTTATGCAATGTTATGCAATGTTGTTTTATTTTACATCTGGTTCTTAGAACTTCTGCTTTAAGGACGGGGAAGAGGATTCGCGCTACTTTCCTGTCATCTTCAGGGAACATCAGCTCTCTCATCTTCGGTTTGAGGAGGAAACTTCAGTCTGTGGTTGAGCTGCTCGGAGCTCATCAGCAGCCTGTTGTAACAAATCTCAAGTTGCTCGGATGTAAAAACTGAAAGCTTTGAAAAAAAACAAAAAAAACGCCGCTTTATGTATTCAAGAGAATTTCACTTTAGCCCGTCACTGTTTCAACAGGTTCAGAAGGCGACGAGTGAGATGTGCGAGAAGCAGACAAGGACGAGAGAGGAGGAGGAGGAGGAGGAGGGTGAAGTGGGTTGTGGCTCGGGGCAGAGGGAGGCAGAGAGAGGTAGCTGGGGGGGAGACAGATGCCCCTGCCCTGCTGGTCATGTTGGCAGTGGCAGGGCTGCCTGTGTGTGACAGACGGGGGAGGCGAACATCCCAACTCTGCTATGCAATCTGCTCCCTGCTCCCCCGCCTCCCCCACATTGTCCTCACTGTGCCCTGCACTGTGTCGTTCTCCTCTGCAGGGTTTAATCTTCCTCCTGCCCATCCCTCTTCGTTAGGGGCCCACCCTTCCTCCATCACCATCATCATCATCATCATCACCATCATTCCTCCCCGCTTCACACTCAGCGACAACCTGCCCTCCCCTAAGCCTCCGTCCCGACTCAGGCGGCTTATCTCGGACCTGGAGGCTGCGTCCAGTCCTGGAGGCCGAGGGCGATGACTCCCCTCCCCGCCTGGTGTTCCTGCAGCCGGCTGCCAAGCTGTCCTGACCAGCCGCCCCCTCGCTGCCTCCCACGCCGTCACACAGCACCACAGCACGACACAGCGGGGCATCGCCACGTCACACAATAACACGACGCAGCGCGCACACACACAAAGATCGGATGTGCTGCTCACAGTGCAGGAGATATCGGCTACACAGTCACAGCGGAGCGCCTAAAGGTCAGAAACGGAGCCTGTTGTTCTGAAGCTGTAAATGTTTGATGAGGGAAGTGTCGAGAGCGTGTCGGCTGAAGGCCTTTAGCTCCACAAAACTAAACAAATCTGGGTCTCGCTGAGAAAATGCCAATCCTCGTCCAATCACAACCTCTGACACACGCAGATGCACCTAAACAGTCATATAGAATGTAGAGGGGAGAGACGTATTATCTGGTGATGACTGGCAGCTTTGAAATCCTGTAAAGCAGGAGATGCATCAGCAGCTTTCGCCCAGAGACAAGTTTTACACTTTGTCTGCTCGTAGAGATAAATGTGACACCGTGGAGAGGATTTATTCATGTATTGATTCAGTGTGTGAAGTGATTTCTCTGAAGTGAACCACGACTTTCTTGCGGGGGCACATCCTGCCAACATAAACACAATCTACCATCTCTGACCAAATCCTATTCATGACCTGATTTAAAGGGTCAGTTCACTCAAATCACAAAAAGACGCATTTTCTTACTTCCCTTAAAAGATATCTGCCACGTCTGCACAATGAATCAAATATTAATCGTGATTTTGGCTCGCTGCGATTAAATAAATATGATCTGCTGTGACGCTGACATTTGAAATTCAAAAACAGGCTGTATAGAGGAAATCACTCGGCTTTGACTGGAGTAAATCTGACATTAAAACACCGTATGTCACTTTTTTAAGTGATTTTTTGGAGACTAGCGGCTTCTCCGTGCACAGCCACGTGAGGCGTTAAGGGAACATGGGAAAATATAATGTCTATTGATGAGCAGATGTTCATAATTTAATCATGTTTTACCTCAAATGCTCTGAGTTTAGGTGAAGGAATTATTTTAAGTCTTACTTTGAAGGAATAATTTGCACATTAGCAGGAACAGAGCACACCATGAAAGTGAAAAACTGCTCCGTGCAATAAAAATGTTGTATCCTTAAAATCAATGCATATAAATAGTCATGATCTCAGCTCTGACATCTTCCCATGCTGATAGTTTTACTTTACTGCACATCGATCGGGAGAGCTTTCCAGTACTTGTTTAACAGCTGAACCGTATTCGGTTTGTGCGCACCATGTTGAAAAGTTTGAATTCATACATAACAGTATCTCAAAACCCAGCAGAATGAATAAATGGATTTTCTGCAGGAGCTGCTATAATTTGGCTGAACTGTCCCTTTATTTAGTGTTGCTCCTCCATAAGGTTTGTTTTGGTTGGCAACGCCGGCCCTCCATGTCCAACCAGTAACTGAGAGGAGCTGTGCAGTAAAATATCCAAAACACAATTACTGAGGAGGCAACAGCTGCACAAAACTGTGTAAAACGCCAACAGGCTTCCACACATGGCCGGTCGGCGAGCCGGACGGGCAGCCAGTAAATCAGTCGGTCAGGTCGCGGCCTGAGATGTTTAAAGCGGCGGCAGGTTGTAAGCTGAAGGTTTATGTAATGCATTAAGTAAAAGCTTTGACCCTGGCACACACAGAAACACACACTCGGCTCGTCTGGCCACAGAGCCGCCAACCTCTGGCCTTACACAACGCACACACTTTCTCTAATCCACCCCGCCTCACCTTCATACCCTACGTCTGAGGGGGGGGATATGTGTGTGTGTGTGTGTGTAGATGTGTGTGTGTGTGTGTGATTAAGGTAGCGCTCCTTCCAGCAGCTAAAGCAGCAAATCCAATAACTGGCCTCTATCGACTGGCACACTCATTAATTAGGGCTTAATACAGCTTAATGCTCAGGCACTGCCCTACACTAATCCACACACACACTGCGGGCTGGCTCGCCTCTGCCCGCTGCCTGGAACCGGTGAGGGAGGAAGGAAGGAAGGAAACTTGGATGGATTCATGGGATGCACTGATGGCGAGACAGATAAATGGATGTTTGGGTGAAGAGGATCTGCAGCCGGTGAAAAATGAGGGCTGACAGTTTGCGGTGTCAGGTGAGGTGCCGGACGGAGGAGGAGGAGGAGGAGGAGGAGGAGGAAACAAAAGAGGCTCCAGCCGTCGCCTCCCCGCTGGCCGGGCTGACGGCTGAGTGGTCGGGGTGGGAGAAGCTTCCCCGCTGACCTGGTGAAAGGACACCACCTGCTGGATCCCACGGTTTACTGACGCACGACGCGCTCAAATAATTCCACCAACAACAACAACAACCAAAAAAACCACAAAAAAAAACACCTGAAACAGCTTCCAGAGCAGTCCTCGTAGTAAGTGTGCGTTTTCGCTCTCCAGCAGACATGATAAAAGCAAGTTTTGCTGGGAGGCAGTTTGCAGTAATTTCCCCTGACGGCCCAATAATCAAACTCTGCTCACAATCTGCACCTCGAACCGCCACACTCTCTATTGACTGCTGCTACTAAAGAGATTAATTACAACACACAAACACTCACACAGCTAGCTCTCTGCGGTATACATCAGTCGTAGCCCACAGCTAGTGTCTAAACTCTGTTGTGTGTACGTGTTTGTCTGTGTTTGCATATTTATTTACAGGTGGGAGCATATGTCCTAAAGGCATGGTCCAAAGGGAAAGTGCTAACGTCATGTTAGAGAAGCACAGCGACGGTAATGGATGCAGGAGATCTGGAAGCAGGTTTGTCATTCAGCAGCCACATATTCATGTGTGTGTGTGTCGGTGTTGCTGAACAGCTCAACCGGTGGAGCGTGTCACTTGTAGGAAACATTTACTGCACAGCACATAGATTATCAGGATGACTTGAAAGCAGGCCACAGACTGAATAATCTGTTGTGTGTTTCCAAAAATATCCATTCATTCTACTGAGAGACACTTTGGGATAAAGTTTGGAGAATTTTCTTGTATTTGCGGAAAAATAAAAAGAAGAAAATCTGCCGCTGGAAATAAACATGGATGCATGTCGAGACACACGCTCAGAAAAACGTGAAAATCAGACCGGACTGATCGAGACATTAAGAGTGGAAGTCCAACCTAATCCCGACAGATAATGAAAAATCTTTAACACACAAACGTTTGACTGACTGAACCTATGCGAGTGTGTGTGTGTGTTTGTGTGTAGCGTGCAGGGGGCCTCGGGGGTGAAGAACGCAGGCAGACGGCCTCGGCTTGCCTGGTTACAACAACACTGCCAGGGGCACGGAGGCTGCAGCTGCCACACACACACAAACACACACAAAACCATATTTCGCCCAACCCCAGGCCCACCATCACCACACTCACACCCCGGCGCTCGAGCTAAATCTTGGCTGGCACACAACTGCACTCAAGAATATGTGTGTGTGAGTGTGTGGGTGTGTGTGTGTGTGTGTGTTTGCCTGAAGGCCATGCCCCTCGTCCTCTCCACCAACCTGTCATGCCAGTTGTTGCTCTCGCTAACATGCACATTCGACATGGGAACCGCGATTGGTGACGCCGTGGGTTTTTGATGGGGACGAGGCCGACATGAATTCCCTCACTGTTAGCTGATTTTCATTCGTTTCGCTGCCGCCTGTCATTCCCGGGAAATTTAATTTACATGTGCTTTACTCTGTAAATGTATGAGCAATTTCATATGCCAGCACCATATTTAAAAAGTCACTTTTCCTGCTCACATTTAACACACACACACACATACACACACACACACACACACATACATACAGCATCAGCATCTGAACGTCTGAATGCACAAACTGGGCATATTTAAATGACTACACTGTGCTGCATTCTGTGTGTTTAATTTCAAAAGGTACAGGAAAAAAATCTGATTTATTTGTAGTAATTTAAAACACATTCAATAGAGATTTTTGTTGTTAAAATTAATTTCTAAAAGCATCCAGTACAACTTTAATATGTATTTTTCAACTGGACCGACTTGGGAGCTGTGAGGCGTCCACGTTTTATTTTACAGAGAGCAACATTTATGAAGCGATATATGTGAAATGTGAGCTGAAGAGGCATCTAATCATCCAATTGATAAATCATTAAAATCATCTGTGATGCAGCCTCTGTGGGAGCTGAGAACGCTGTTGTTCCATTAGTTTCCGACTCACAGCTGTTCTCCAGCAGTGCTCAGCAAAACGCTTTTACAAGCTCCTAGTTGTGTCTGCCAGATGTCAGTCGCATGAACAAATCATCTGCAACATTTAGCTTTTCCACAAACAATACCTGTTAAAACTACAACTTAAAACCACAGATGAACTCAATCTGATTGCAAAATAATATTTCCTTTATTCACCTCCTGAACCTCACAGAGTAAGAACCTTTCTGAAACCCAGTGTCTATAGAATCACTAAAAGACTTTTAGGATGGAATTAAAAGAAAAGAAAAAAAAATCACATTTTTATTTCTTTGCTTTTCATGACTTTTGTTATATTTATCTTAATTAATTTTTTTAACTCTTCTCTTTGTTTCTACCGGCCCGGTCAATATTTCACACTAAATGCTTTTATTTTGAAGCATTTTGTAATTTTATTTTAAAACCTTTATTTACTTTTCATATGTGAGAGTTCCAACTGATTCGTGTGAGCAAATGTCTTTTAATGACAATATTGTTTGTGAAAAATAATCAGCGGGCTAAATCCTTTAAAGAATATAATTCCTAAAAAGATTACACCAGTGCTGCAAATCCCATTTACTTGCCAATAACTGCTACATTTTACAGCACGCGCCGCTGCGCTGCAAAGTTTTTAATTGAAAATTAAAACTGAATTGAAAATCCACTCGCAGAAAACCGTGTTTAAACACTCGTCAGTTAAGTAAATACAGAAATGACAGTACAAGCAGACAATAAACATCCTAGTGTGCTTGTAATGTCGTCAGAGTTATGTTATTGCCGAGTGGGAGCGTGGCTGTTAAAGCGCGTTTATTTGAAAGTCGGCACTCGGTGGCTGAAACAATGAAAATAAGATCAGATGTGACACCAGCAAATTAAACACGTAAGGTTAAAAAATTAAAAAGTATTATTGTATCACAGGATTTATTATAAATATGCATCCAAACGCTTGTGCAGGGTTTTAACTTTCTCGTCAGTTTATTATCAGTAAAATACAAAAATGCTGTGAAAATTCTTTAAATATCTGAAACCTGTTTTATTCACCTATAATACTGTATTTTATCACATGCAGGCTAATGTGCATGTGCTCTTCAGACAAACACACTGATCTCATCCTCTTTAAAAATCGTCAACTGTTATTAATTTATTATAATTTTTGATTTCTTATTTCACTTCTTCTTACACCAGACTTAAACATCCAGAAGTCCGAGGCTGGCTTAGTGCTAACAAACTACACGAAGACCTCTCATTTTGTGGTCTCAATAAATAATAGAATGAAGAGAAGAATTTCAATAAATCAATAAATGACTTTTAAATGGGAAAACTCTATTAATCTCTTCTAAATCTACACCCTCGCTCTGACAAAACTTCTTGCAGCCAGAATTCCGACGTCCAGCGTTAACAGCAGTTAGTGGTTCAACATCAACTCTCACAAGATCAAAAAGTGTAAAATAAAACACTCTTGGCGAGTAATCACGGTAAAGCAGATTTGTTGGGTGTTTACGAAGGGATCAGAAATATATTTCTGATGTGACGGAGCTGTAAACAGCCCTGGACGAGCACAGAAGTTGTCTGTGCTTTCATTTCCTCGCAGCATTAACAGAGGTGTCAGTGCTGCTGCAGGCTGCTAAATCATCTATTCAATGTCAAAGTGTTTGCTGCCGTGAGGCCTGCTGACTCTTTTTAAGTCTTGTGTTTGAGCGTCTGCTTTCCAGGCATTAAAGTGTTTCTGCTGATGTTACTTTTAACATTTTTCTAAAGAAGGGGCAGGTGTTTCCGCACGACTTTTCTACTTGTAGTTTTATGCAGCAGTGTTAGTGTCACTGACTGGGGCTCGAGATGTGACGCTTTGCACAGTTAATGCTCCAGCTTGCAAGCCTCTGGCTACAGCCCGACATCTGAGCTGCAAATCTGTGCGTCTGTGTGTGTTTGTGCGTGTGTGTGACAGAGCTGTAAAGCCACCGTTTGACAATGCTCTTTCAGCAGGCCGCCCTGCGGTCGCTCCCGGCTACAGAAGCCAGCTGGGCAATGCAGAGATGGAAACGATGAGAAAAGGAGGAGAGGAAGATGAAGGAGGAGCGAGGACGACTGATCAGCGCCATCCAGAGGTAAGAACACAAGTGATGAAGAGATGAACAGTGACGGAAAGTCTTCCTCCGTCTAAACGCTTCAGATTTCCTCACATTTCAGAAGTTAAATGATCAAATATATCTTCAAAATACGCCGAGCAGATTTCAGCTTTAAAATTCTTCTTCATTTAACAACACTAAACGAATGCATAGTACACTGTGACACATCCACAGCGTGCCGAGCGTACAGTAGCTGGTGAAAAACATCATTCCTGAACCCACGCCCAACTTTACTCCTATGGAAAACATGATAGAGTGGAGGGGCTGCTGTTATGCGAAAAATAATACTTTTGAAAACGTGTGAAGGAGAAAAAAGGCTGTACATGTGATCAGTAAAACTGCATTAGTGAGGTGACAGCAGTGATGTTAATATTAGCAGTCTGTGGAACATGAGCATGAAGCCGAGCGCTGGTGAGTGGAAGTGTGCAAACGCTGCACCTCACAATGGGCCTTCTTCTTCTTTGTCTTTATCTCCACATCTCACTCTTTCATCATCGTTTGCCGCTACCTCTCAGATCACACACACAGTTGCAAGTTATCACACACAGATGCACACAAACATACCCCTGTGTGTGTGTGTGTGTGTGTGTATGTGTGTGTGTGTGTGTGTGCGCACACTCACACACACAGATGAGACAAATGAAAGCGGCCCTGTTTTCTTCTGCCCAGCCTCTGCCAACTTCATTTGCAAATGAAAAGTTTTTGCGAGGATCGTCCTTTTGCTTCTGGGGCATGGCAGCGCACTGAGTGTTTGTGAGCGGGGGGATGACGAGGGTTTTGACAGAGGGTGTGTGTGTGTGTGTGTGTGTGTGTGTGTGCCTGTGTGGCAGAGGCCCAGATGAAGCAGCCCTCGCCCGAGGCTCGCTGTCCGCCCGCGGTAGCAGCAAGCCTGTTCCTTCTTCCCCGGCCCGCCGCGACCATTTGTTCCATTAACCGATCTCCTGGAGCCTCTGGTACAAACACACACACACATCCACAGGCGTACATACTTCAACAACTGCTTGCACAGCTCTTGCCACACATGGCCCTCCATCCCTCCTCCATCCTTCGCTCCATCCCTCCCCTCCCTCCCCTGCTCTCCTCCAGACGCACGCACCATCTTTCTTCGTGGAGGCCATATGGCCCAGTGAAGCCTGTGGATCTACAGACACATCTGCGTATACGTTGCTGCTCCCCTTAAAGGGCTGCACAGTGAGCCGCCTGCTCACATAAACACTCACGCACCTATGCAGGACGTGCACACACACACACCAGGGCCCGACAAACACACTCTGCTGTCACTATGTGTGGTTAAGCAAGTGTTGGTGTTATGTCGGTCTGTCGTACGTGTGTGTGTGTGTGTTTGTGTGTGAGTCTGTGTATGTGACCTAAGTGTGTACATGCGTAGTGATAATTGGTGAAACAGCCTGCGAACAGCTGTGGGGTGAGAAAAGGTTGCGTGGTGTTTAGTACGGAAAAGCAGAGGGGAGGAGGAGACGAGAGGAGAGGAGTAAAGTTGGAGCATGAGAGAAGAGCAAAGAGGAAAGTGAAAAGAGATGAAGAGGAGAAGAAGAAGAAGAAAAACAGAGGGCAGAGGCGAGGACAGTCACAGCTGAGACAGAGTGGATGCAAATCTCGAGCGTGAAAACCAGCGGAGAAGTCACGGCGAACTTTTCTCTTTCTGCATTTTTCAGATTTCTCCCCACCGTCAATCTGTCAGCAAAACAAAAACTCTGAATCCCCATTTTCACAGACGTAAATTAGTTTATTTACACACTAAATTACAAATAACTCTTATTTTGTAAAAGTTGCATCCTCAGAATAAAGAATCCTCCGTGTCTCGCTTTAGTGGCGCTTGTCATTTTAATATCGCCGTTCAGAGCCGTAACGTTCTCACTAAGAGCCTACATCTTTCTCTCTAAATTAATTTGCGCCAAGATTTTTGCTTTTGTCAGAATTTATGGAGACGTTACTTAAACAAATCACACGACGACGACGAGCAGCCAAATTCATCTAAAAATACCAAAAACAAATTGTTAGTTCTGCCGTTCAAGTGAAATTATTTCTAAAATACCTGCACTTTGTTCTTTTTGCATCTGTAATTTCTGTAGACTGCTTGTTTATGACAAATAATTACTAAACCTCACTGAGAAACACTCTTTTATCAAGGTAATAAAGAATAAACATTATAAACGCATCTAAAAATTACATCATAACTAAAAAACGATGATCCTGGAAAAGAAAAGTTGCAGATGGATTGAAGAGATAAAATAAAATCTGTGCTACAAACATTACCAGTTGTGCTCGCTTGTGTAAAACATTTGTTGGATCTATTCAATTAAATGTAAAGTATAGCTTCTTAAATCAAAATTATATATAAAAAAAAACGACATACAGCCTTTAAATCAATCATTTACAGTCGCTGTCTTTGCATCTCCTCTAACTCGCTGCTGTCCCACTCCATCTCTCCACCCTCCCGTTCCATCCCTTCATTTCCAAGCAAGCAAGAAAAAAGGGAAAAGAAAAAAAAAACAAAAAGCAACAACACAGAAATAGTGAAATAAATAATTAAGTGGTGCAGCAAAAACATTGTGTGCTAAAACCCCTGTGTAGTTTGGCAATCAGCTTGCCCATGTAAAAATAAATCAAGCTGATTTTCCAAATGTTTTGTGCGTGGTGCGCTGTTGCCGCTCTTCGCAGCACAGATTGCAGGCCGATGGAGAGGCTGTGGGGAGGGGCGGGGCGCTGGATATTGAACCCACTTGCACCAGCTTGTTAACACATACACCTTAACCCCCGAGCGGCGCGGCAGGGCGCCCACGGAGCGCTCAGGGCCTGCGGGGACCAACTAACATATAGCCAATGTATGGACACACACACACACACACACACACAGACACGCGGCGAGGATTACGAGAACACGCGTGTTATTCGGTACAAGAAAAGCACCATATGACGCACTGGCTTATATATGAATACGCACGCAAACAAAACAGGCATCTGAAAAGTTCACGCCTGCCTCGAAAACATTACAAACTTCAGCCCATGACTTCAACGATCTTTATTTTTTTTTTGTTTAAGAGTACAGCAGATGATTCGAATATATCAGCGCCAGGTTTTTAAGTTTTCTCGTTTTGCCCTCAGAGTACTATCAGCACCAGAAATACAATCACATACCAAAAAAAAAAACACACCAAGTACCAGCTGCAATGTGTATCATAAATATGACTCATATCTCTCCCTCTTCTCCGTATTTAACCACCTTACAGCAAATCCCTAAAAAAAAAAAAGAGACGCGCAAATGCCAAAAATGCATGTATTTACTGCTCAAACGGAATAAACGCATCCTCAAACATACACACCTTCCACCAACAGCGGAACAAACACACAAAAAATGTGGTCAAGCGGCTTAACAGTCGCTCCTGGAGTGACCTCTTGTAGAACCGGACTCGGGAGATTTTTAAATATCAGGAGGATTCATCAACAAACTAAGTGTCAAAGCAGAAAATAAAACTCGGTAAATGCCAAGAGTGATTATCGTGGTTCAGTTGGGAAAAGAGAGAAGTTAGGTGCCAACTTCCCAGCCAATCCACTTTTGGCAGCCAGATTCCTACTCTGCTAAACCTCCTGAGAACATGCAATAGCTACTTACATACACACACACACACACACACACATAAAAATACCATCGTAACATATGCGCGGAAACATACAGAATATTCATACTTCACACTCCATGACAACTTATATTGTTTTACTTTCTATGAAACACACAAAAAGAGTCACGCACACAGCCAGGAGACAGCTGTGACTTGGTAAACTTTGTTTTCTGGCAGCGTCTGACTGCCGACAGGTTAACACCGGTGGGTGGTAGACAATATGTAGTGTCATGGATGGAGCAGGAGAAAGGGGTGAGCGGGAGTGTGTGTGAGGTTGAGTGGAAGAGGAAAGTGGAGTTGGGGTGTGTGTGTGTGTGTGTGTGGGGTGTGGGGGGCAACGGGGTAGAGATCCTGCAGAGTGGGGCAACAACACCCACACACCCTCGCCCACATTGGCAGAGGCAGGCGGTGTGCCAGGCGCCCCGTCGAGACACACACCAACTGGGCTCCACACTCGGGAGGAAGAGACCCTCGCAACACACACACACACACACACACACACACATACAGATACTGTAGCATAAGCCGCTTTTATTCGAAAAACAAAAACAAAAAAAAACCCACATACTGACGCTTAACAAGCTCAAACCAGTGACTTCTGGGCATTTTAACTTAAAAAAAACATCCTTGTATTAAAATAGTTGGATTTTTTTCTCTTAACTAAATATTCGATGCAGCGCTTTTAGTTTGAAATGACCGTTACATGACACTACGCCTGTCAGTGATGCTGCAAAGTGATGATTCATAAATATCTGAAGTCTCTTTATTATAGTAAAATCTAATCTCTGGTCTGCAGGGAAAAGCCAAAGAGTGAATGTTAGCTGAACTCATTTTGCAACACTGGACAGTATTTTACATTTTAGTCGCCACTGAACCACACAACTTCTCATAAAGTACCTATTTGTTAACTTTGTCTTCATTTGTTTTGGTCACAGAGGTAGAACTATAAATGATAAATCTGAAAAATGTTGCATCCTAATTTTAAGACGTTGCTCTTTTTTCTGCCGTGTATATAAATCTTTGCACATGAATGCAGAGAACCACCACTGGTGATTCATGGGAGTCCATACCTGCTTTTTAAATCCAGTCCATTATGTAAAAACTAAAGTTTTTGATCAGAGAACATTGTGTATGTGCTGCCTGCTGAATTATAAAATGTTGCCTCCATACAGACAGCAGGAGAGCAAACTGCTGACACAAAAACCACTGTGTCAACAAAAACGAACACAACTCTTATGTAAAATAAACATCAGATGTGCAGAACATTGACTGGCTGGGGACAGAGTGTGAAGAAAACTGAGCTTTTTTTCTTCTTTTTTTTTGGAAAGTTTGCTGCCACCTTCCACGAATGGGAAGAAATTAACATTCAAAAAGCACTTTGAGAGCACAAACTGCACTGAGGCTGCTGTTATTTTAATAGTAGAAAGTCTTTGATGTCGAGATTGATTCGATGTACGTCAGGTGTGTTTGTTGCTAGTCAACAACATAAAAACGCCTCGACAAGGTGACATCAGACAATGTCCTGCCCTCTGGTGTACGTGCAGTGTGTGTGGATGTGTGTGTTTTGTGTGTTTGCACACCTGTCCTTCATGCGTTGGTGCATGCGGCCGTGCTGGACACACTGTTCCTCCATGTTGGAGCAACGAGCTCTCAGACTCTTCACGGTCTCCTCCAAGTGATGCTTCTCCAACGCCAGCTGTTCCAGCTCACTTCTGCACACAAACACACAGATGCTGTCGTGGAAATTACGCCTCACCGGTGTACCATAAAACTTTCTAACAAAATAAATACTAAACACAAAAAAGCACCTTAAGAATAGCAACGTAAAACACATGTATGTAACAACTCTATAGATAACTTCACAATAAAAGACAACTGGGACGCAACATTAAAGCAAACTTGGTCTCCACAAATCTTAAATATTTAACAATCTGCAGATGTAAGATGACCTGTTCACATACACAGTAATGTTTGTTTGGACATTTTCCTAAATATCTAATTGATTAATTGTATTGCATTTTGGAAAAGGTCAACTTGCATCTGAACTGACATCTAAGGAAAACAGAAACACTTATTCATGCCTATATTTCTAGTCGGCAAAACATAGAGAAGATGTTACTCCTGTCTTAAAGGCTCTTCATTGCTCCTCATTCGCTATACAGCAAAAGTTATTATCAGATTAATAAAAGCAGACATCTTTGCTGTTAAAGGTTTAGACATAGCTTAGAAATCCACTGTTGTCGGACCAATCTGTTTTCCTACAAAGCTTTTTAAAATGCACATTATTCATTTAGCTTATATCCTTTATTGATCCAGCAAGTAGAAATCATCTTTTCGTGTATCCCAGCTGGATATGAAGCCAGGGTCAGCCCGACTACAGCGTCCTTGGAGCAGACAGGGTGAAGGACTTTGTTGTATTTCAGCATTCTGCCTTTATGTGACAGCAACAGTCGAAACATAGAGAGAGATGCAGGTAGAGAAAGGAGGCAACCTGCAACCAAGGTCTCTGTGCAGACACTGTAGTTACGTATTCCACTGGAGTCCCGGTGTCTCACACCACACTGGCTAATCAACAGAAGTGCACCTTCAACGACACACAAAGCCAGCAAGACAAACTCCGGAAAACAATTCATCAGTTTTCTAATTCATCTTGCGGCTCCTGTCTCAGTGTAACCTCACTTAGCCCGACTGAGGCCGTCCAGCAGGACTTTAACCGCTACACTGGGCTTGGACTCCAGGAGCTCCAACAGCCCGAGGCGCAAACACACCAACACCACACTGCTGCTAAAGCACATAACACACACATACAGCAGATGTAGGGTTTGACCCCTCCGGCCAGTGTGTCGAACTCCTACCCATAAAAAACACATCACTACTGCGTACGTATGAGGGTACTTCATGTCCTTCCATAACAAAACACACAGGGCGCCGTGGTGTGTGCGTTGTGTGCACGTGTCCCGTAGCTGGTGAGGCCAGTGCGGTCTGGCAGGGCCAGATTGGGGGCTGTCATGTGACTAATGTGCAGCACAGCTCCAACAGCTGACAGGACACTGGGCCCAGGGTCACTCTCATACACACACACAAACACACACTCGAGCACACAAGCGCACACAGAAACACACACACACACACACACACACACACAGGCAGCCCAGATGGAGAGCTGGGCAGGCCTGCTGTGACTACTGTAGCATCAGGTTAACAAGAAAACAGGTCAGACTGGAAAGCAGTATGTAGTATGTTGACATGCTCTGTCCAAACAGCCTGGATGGATGATGCTTCGTGAAATGATGACACGGGTGTCCAGCAGATAGAGGGAATAAACAACAGAGCGAGAGCACCAACAACTGTTTTCATGATATAAAAGACGAATGAATAAGCCAAGATGCGAGCGACTGTGTTAGGAGGCAAACAACGGACGGGTGAAACTAAATGTGGGCACTACTGAGTGAATGACCGAAAAAAAAAAAGAAGAAATTAAAGAATGAAAGAGGGAAATACTGACCTGCTGTTTTCTGTCAGATCTTCCAGTTTGGCCCCGAGTTTGCAGCACTCGTCCTTTAGCTTCCTGATCAGGGAATTCTGGGAACTCAGGAGACCATCCAACTCTCCAACTGCAATAAATCAATCATGGAAAGGTTGACAGTCACTCTGAGGTGAATCAGCACAGGTGATATTACCCTCTTTAAGTGGCTGATCCTGTGGAGGGTCAGAGAAGGATTTCACTTCACGTAGACACTTTTCAGCCTCTGCGACTTCACCAAAGTTCAGATGTAATTAAACCCAAAAAGCCTCGAGGGGCTGCTGTCACATGATGCCACCACCTCTCCTTGGTCATTGTAAGTTACAGCAGGAAACGGACAGCTTATCTGTGTCCAGTTTATAGACACCAACTGCTGTAAAATGCATACAGCAGGTATCTATAGCATGAGGTGTTTGTCCAAATCTGTCCAAAATAAATCATCAATCCGACCCAAAGTAAACTAAATAGTTCTAACATGCTACCTAAACATAGGTAATTTACTCTTACTAAACTGAAACTTGCTCTGAATCTGTGGTAGCTGATAAGTTTAATGTAATGAAACTCCATCGGTTCAAATCCTAAAAGAACCCGACAAACAACAAATTAAGATGTCATGATAAACATTATGTGTAACTGCAATTTCCTGACAGAAAATAGGAACTGATTTGCGATAAAATATTTCTAAAAGTCCTGCTTCCTCTTGATATTGTAATAGATTTAAAACATGTGATGGAACGTAACCAAATAATACAATCAAAAGCGAGGATGGCATGAATTTGTAAAACCACAGATGTGACAGGTTAAACGTTGGGTCAGATGTGCTGCAAAATGTACAAGACTTCAGGTTTATGTCAGTCAAACCACATACTGATTAATGGGCAGCATAAATGATCTCTGAAAGCTTTATTCCGCCATTTAAATTTGCCAGCAGCATTGCTTCATATTGTTATTTTATTTTGAAATCCATTAATTGTCCTAGCATAGTTAGCATGATCCAATTAGTAGAGGTTTTAATACTGTATAAAAACAACGGCTGCTTGTCAAGGTACAGTAGCTCAAGCATACTGTAAAACAATAAAGGTTTAAAATAAGATAAAGGCAAAAAGGTGAGAAGATTAAACTCCTCGGTGCTCCAGTAACAGCCTTACTGGCCCGTGTACATGTGCGTGCACTGCAGAGGAGATTTACAAAGAGCAAGAAAAACTAGTGTGTAAAGTAAAGGGACAGAAAATAATGGTGGGTGGGTAGCTGGGAAGTAGTTGCAGGACACTGCAGGACTGTAATGATGTGCCAGAATTCTCCAACAAAATGTGATTGTAAAAGTTGTGGCTAAGAGCGGAGTGATTCTTTGTGATCTACACATTTTGAAAAAGGAAAAAAAAAAACTGTTTGCTTGGCATGATTCAGATTCACAGATCCAAGGAAGTTGTTCACGTCTGCGGTTAAATCTATCACTTTGTTTCTGTGTAGACTTCAGACTGTGTGTCTGAATTTGATTTAATTTTTTAATGTAATTACAAAATAAAATGACAGGTTTCAGAATCGATCCAGAATTTAATCTTAATTGTGTTTAGGTAATTAAAGTTGCAATTTAAGAAGAAAAAAATAGGATGTGTTTTCAGTTTCAGTGCCTGATGCTGCATTAGTGGGAAGAAGCAAAAGTTTAAAATGAGTGCTTTCTTAGAGATGCAGAGAGAGCATCATAGCTGCTTCTGAGAGCTCACAGGAAACCAGATTTCTCCTCATCAGAGGGCATCATCTACCTCACAGACAGAGCAGAAAAACCAAACCTACTGTAACAAATACTGCAGCAGTGGCGAAATACATATGTCTCTTTGAACGATTCCAAAATATGCTTTTGTCAACATTCACGTTTAAATATAAACTGCTCAAACAACAGAAAAACAGCCGTACAGAGAGCAGAGAAAATGGAAATTTTAAAAAAAAAAGTGTGTGAGAAGGGTAAAAGGAGGTGCAGAAAGAGAGCGGATTGTTGTTTGAAAGCGCTTTCTTTCTCCTTTCCACCCTTCCTGCCACGTCCTCATCCGCTCATGGGGGCCTCTTTCTGAACAATCCAACACTGGGCTTTCATCGTGCCTTTGAAATGGTCCACGTTCCGCTCTCCAACATATGTCTGCTCTTTTAAAATAACAATGGCTGCCGTTTGGATTGAGGGAATGATCCACCTGCTCCGGCATTCTGTTACAGTCAACCAAAACCAAAAACACCAAGGACTAGCAGTCTTTGAAAAGTAGCTCAGACTTTTTTTTTTGCATACAGTAGATATTGTGGAAAGAAGAAAGAGATAGTTTAAAAAAATAAGGTAAGATGTCTCTGCCTATAAGGTACATACCTGCAGGCTGAAATCTGACTTGACACTCGAGGTATTTCTCTCTTCTTCTTTATATATGTGTCATTAATTGCTATTAAAATAGGACACTCTAAGTGGAGAGGTGTAAAAACGGATGCTTCGGATCATGAGCGCTACACCCACTGATTGTGTCTAACTTTTTTTTGTTCCACTGTATACAGTCTCTGTCTTCAAAATCGCTGCCACAAACAATGCACAGAGAGCCGAAATTGGATGCTACAGAGCATTAAACTATTAAACTAAACTACACAAACTCACAGCCGTGCACACACACGTACACTCAACAAAGTTTGGTCAGTGCTGGAAAAGTTGTATGAAGAATGCTAATTAGCTGAACAGGCTTTGAATGCGTCTGGCCATGCGTAGGCCAAAAAGAACCCTGGGACACAGAAACACAGCAGAACTGGCACTGGAAACAAACAGAGGAAAAATGAGGGAGGGAGGGATGGAGGGAAGAAGCGTGGCAGGGAGGGAGGGACGGAGAGAAACAAATATCTGATATCATCTAGAGGCTGCTCTGTACACATTTACTCAAAAAAGAAACATGAAAAAAAAAATTTCAGAAAAAAGGTGGGAGGGGAGCGGAGAAGAAGGGAGAGGGGGGGACGGATGGATGGAAGGACAAACGGATGGACAGAGAGGCGGGATTTGGAGAGCAAGAAAGCTAATTATCCAGCTCGTCTGTTGGGTTGCACGGGGAGAGGAAGTGATGCGAGTTACTAAAGGACGTCCACCCCTCTATCCCCTCCCCATCCACAGTTTCCTGCTGTGCTCTGATGTCAGCTCTCTTTAGACAACATGTGTGCTGCCGACACGCGCCAGAAAGAAACCCTTTGTTTACCCCCCCCCATCCCTCCCTCCATCCATTCCTCCCTCTATACCCTCCATCTTTGTTCTGCGTACCAGCAGGCTCCCTAGTTGTTGAAGGGAACCACAGGTAAATAAAAAGATAGGAGCGGGGAGGGAGGGCGAGCGGTGGCGGGTGTGAGGGTGGGGGGGAGATCCAGATGGTGCAACAGATGTGCTAGCAGCAGCAGCTCTGCTGTGCAGACAGACAGGGAGCTCTGAGCTGGGGCTCTCTGCTCTGCTCCCATCACCTTCCCTCTGCTCTGCCCTGCTATTCTCCTCTTAAGGCTTCTGCTTTGCTTGTTTTTCTTTTTTTTCTGTTGTTGTTTTTTTTCTCGTCTGTTCTTTTGAGGTCACTTCAGATCAGTCTTGTTCAGCTGATGATAAGTCGTGTTCCTGTCCATGTTGTGATGGTGGGTGCGATGGGGGCACAGCTAGAAGCAAACAAACATCCTTCAACCGGGAAGATGCAGGTTCAAGACCTCGTTCCAGCAAAGATGCGTCCTGCTGAAGTATCCTTGAGGAAGAGAATCAAACCCTCCCAGCTCAGTGGCGGTGAATCTGTAGCTGACCCTGGTCAACTCTGCTGTTTTACTCCACGCAGTTCTGGATATTTTGACTCTAATTGCTCCGTCCTATTTAGTTCCGCTGTGTTTCCGCCCTGCTCACACCAGCCTCTCCTCTGTGTAAGAACTAACAGGCCTGTGTGCTGCAGGGGCCGACAGTAAACTTAGAGGCATTGCAAATTTGAGAACACACTGCTGTGTAGCCATGTAGAGATGTTCTCCACTGTGTCTGTGTGTGTGTTTGTGTAGCTCTGAAACTGAAAACCTTTAATGCAGCCTTTTGGGAAGACGGACTCCCAACGCCCACCTGCATCCATGAAGCCGATGTGTCAGCTGATGTAAATGTCGTATTTACTGACACAGTTCATTAGTTACTGACTTTGTCTTGTTTTTTCTTCTCCTCTGAAGTCTATAGCAGAAGGACGAAAATTACAATTAAGTAATAAGGATAAGACAGCATGCTGCTTATAGTAATTAAAGGATGATTCTATTATTTTAAAATCTGGGCCCTATTTTCCATATTTTTGGGTGTAAATGATTAATAGGGACAAAAATGTTTGGAATTGGTTCAATATTGAGAACGCTATAACTGGCAACTCCCAAATGTCTGCAATGTAATCCCACAGGGCATTTGTGCATACGACTGGCTTCATGCATGATCGTTTTTGCCATTATGCTGCCATACTTTAACTGATAACGTTTCCTCAACTGTGTCTGCAGCAGGTCTCTCCGATCTTGGATGAGCTTTTTCTTATTAAAGGTGCTTCGATGCAAGATTTCTTCTGACCCGCTGTGGTCATCCTGGTCAAAATGTTCGCTGCAAACACGACAATCTGCACACAATTCACTTTCGTCCATTTCTAGCCACAACGTCAGCGTCTGTTTTAGTTGATTTATTGGTTTTAACTTTAAATTATCTTACCAATTCAATTCTTTTTAATAATTTCATCATAACTCTTATCCAGGGTTGTGTATCTTGTGTATTTTCTTATCCAGCTATATTGTAAATGACACCTCCAGACGTTAGTGTATTCCGAGTTAAAGTAAAGGTTGATTGAAACCACAAACCATGATTTGTTTTTAGAGGTTTCACAGAACAGCAAACTAAACTTTCTGCAATTCAACTCTGTAACATTACTCCACTCTTACCTGGACAGCTCATACTTCAGATTACATATTTGACACATGTCTGTTTCTATAGGAACCATATCCATGAGGTTCTTAGACTCCTATAATAACTGTCGAGACTGTCGATGGCAAAAACATCTACTTTTGAGGTGCCACATATAGAACTCTTGGTCAGTATTAGACAGATTCCAAACATTTTTGGTCCTATTAAATCATTTATATCCCAAAACATGATGAAACAATAAAATACCAGAATTATTATAAATAAGCCTCAAATGTGTATTTAACACTTTACAACAATAAAACTGTGGGGGGACAAACTAGAAACAAAACATGGCTGTTTAAAGAATGACTGCATAGGGTGACGTGACAGCCGACTGAGCTGGGCGTGTATACAGCATGCTGATGCAGATTCCATCAGCAGAGACTCTGGTTCGAATCCCAAACAGCTCTTAACTTTGTCTCTCTTCACTGTCTGTCTAATAAAAGCTGAAAATGTACAAAATATATTGCACATGTCTGAAGACTGTGTGAAGATGAGTAGAGGACATTTAAACTGTCACACAGAGCTGTGGCGTAACCCAAAACGTGATGCAGCTCCATCCAGTGGTGATCGGTATGAGGTTTTGAGCACACGAGGGTCTAAATCGTTGGTGGTTCTGTGGTGAGAACAATGTGTACCGAGCAGAAAGAAAAGCTTTGATATAAGCTACATGGGATATATATTCGATCAAGTCAGAGAAGTGGAATGAAAACATAGTGAGTTGTGTCCCAAGTCAGCAGCGCTTCCTGCCGCCGCTGTGGATTGAAGCACTGACCTCTTTGCAGGTGTCGAGCCTCCGTTTGCTGCAGCATCACACTCAGCTCTCGCTCTCTTTCCCGCGCTGAAAGGGTCGCAGACGCCATTTCCTCGTCGTGAGCCCGTTCTGCACTCTCTCTGTCCTGTCTGGAGAAAGCAACAGAGACGTTAAACCAACATTTAAAGCTTTCTTAGAGTCGGTAGCAGAGATGAACTAAACAAACTGAATGTGTAACAGTGCCATCGGCTGATCGCTAATCCACCCATTCAGTGAAATTATGACTTCGATGACTATTATTAGCATATAATTTAAAAGTGCCCCGTGCAATTCAATCCACTGTTTCACTACATGACATCATGTGCTCACTGTCACAACCCTGTAACACCAGAATACAAGCAGCATTGATTCTGTAAATCAGGCACTTATAGTTTTTTAATACTAAATAACTGAGGAAAATGTACTTTATATTTACTCATGTAAAAAGAACACAACACATCTAAGAAAACTGAGATGAGAAGCAAAGGAAGGAGGGCAGAGGGGGGGAGCCAAATCAAAGACAAAACGGACTTTCTATCACATTCAGATCACAGAAATGACTTGTTCACCTTACCCAAAATAAAAATAAAAATAAAACTGAGCTGCATGGCTATTCAATTCTTGTCTCTTTGAACAAAACAAGGGAAACACAGATCGATGCCCCTGTTATTCATTAATGTGGACGTATGCACAGTATCTATATGCAGAGCATCACCCATGGAAAAAAAAAACTATCTAAAACCCCACCCAGTATTTAAACCATTTATCGCTGCACTTGGCGGCATCTTACTCATCTTCTGCTCATAGTGGAGCATGAAAAAGGTTTTTATCTAACGCATTAGAAGCACAATCAGGTAGTTTTTCCCATGCAAATCTCAGGGAAAATGTGTTTTGTTTTATTTAACCACAGCTAAAAAAAAATACAGGCCTGTTTTACTTCTGTGATAGACTGTAAACAAGATTTTAGTCGAGGCATTAACAGACAAGTTGATCAGTCTGGTCAAACACATTTACAAACAAAACTGAGCAGCTGCGTAAGAAATATATTTAATAATCACTCTCAAATTGACACATACAAACTAGGAGTTGTGTAAAATGTCAGGTCATATTCATTAATGTTGATGTTTCACATTTCACAGGAGGATAAAAAATCAAACGTAAGCCTGCAGTGTGATCGGGGGACAGCTATCAGGCAAATACCAGCCACCTGACTAGAATATTATCAGTCAGTGTGTGCGGCTGTGTGTTCCTAGTTCATTCCAGCAAAGCGTTTCAGGAACAAGGTGAGAGGGGGGAAAAAAAAAAAAGGTTTTTGATGTGAAGTAAATGTGGAAAAAGCTGAACGCAGAGGTGAGAGAGGAAGCAGGAGGAGAGCGCGCACACCGTACGACGAGAGGATGAAAGAAAGGACGGAAAGGACAATGACGGAAAAGACTTGGGGGGTCGGAGGGTAAATGTGTCAGGCCACTGTCAGCTTCAAGACCCCTGAGTGATACTGCAGCTGTCTGCAAACGCACATACACACTCGCTCGCATTAACTGCTCCTTTACATACATGATGAGAATAATAGCTGCATGTAGTGACTGATTAAAAGTCAAGGATGAATTGTGCTGCGTTGCAATAAATATCAAAAACTGATCTTACTTTGCTCGCGTGTCTCTTGTACAACTTGTACTAATACGATTCAGTCTTACATATGCTGCAGTGATCAGTCACATTACAGAAAGTCTACATATGTACATATACGGCTTCTCAGTACACAGTTCTTAGCGCAGCAGGAACGTAGTCATATTTGGTAGCGATGAAATCACTTTAATCTACACTTGAATTTGTACCAGGACCAGGAATTGGGCAGGTAAGATGCAAACTAAGGTGGTTTCTGGCTTTGAACAATGCTGCATTTTGTTCCCTGTTTGAATCAAAACTTTCTAACTCAGCTAAGTCCAAATCGTACTCGAACAACAGAGAAACAGACAAAGAAGGAGAGAAAAGAAAAACTACAAAGAGAGGAGAAAAAAA
>NW_007578607.1:35557-63077 GCF_000690725.1 Stegastes partitus
GCTCACACCAGACCTGTTTACCCACCAATTAGCATCAGACAGACCGCCAGAAAGTTCCAGCAGTCAGCAATAGAGTGGTGGTGGCGAGGAAGAGGAGGGTGATAAAAAACTGAGGATGGAAAAGCAAAAAGACAGAGAGCTACACATTTGGCATCTGTTTGGTCTTACTGATCTACTGAACCAACATTTACAAGTACAACCAAACAAAGTACACGGAACAGAACGAACAGACTCCGTGGTCTCCGTTTCTGGATGAGAGTGCGAAAATCCTGGAGAGGTGTGCCGAGATTAAGTTTTTGCTTGAATAAGTTGGGTCCGAGTAAAGGTGCTCCGAAGCATCGGCCACCTAAGAAAGTTTTATCGGCGGTCTCTATAAAGACAGATCGGAAGAGCTGCCCAGATGACGGAAAGCCTGTGAAATGGTTTCTCAACGCGGAGCTAAAATGGACTCAGTAGCTTCACCTGTTCCACCAGGTGTCTGAAAACGACAATGAATTTGCAAGTTTTAAGATGTGTTCAAAGGAAACTGAGGAAAGCAACCAAAATATTCAAACACCTTGATCCTCGTCACACATTTGGCGTAAAGAAGCAAGGCCAAGCACCGAGGCAGAGAGATATTTAGTTTTTCAGTCGTCACGTACTCAGCTGGTTGCTTTTTTTTTTTGCTTCTTTCCGTGCACTGTTGCCCGCGATCTGTTATCTCCTATAAATGCAGAAAAAAAAGCCTGAAGTCTGTCTTCAGTACAAAGTTGGAGTAGATTTAAAGAGGCCCTGTGTTGTGTTTTGTTTTGTTTTGCTTTATCTTTTTCATTGATTTTGTTGCCTCAGTATAATTTATGTGTTTGGACATTTAACTTTGATTGTAGGTTTTATTTTATAAAATCTTATTTATCTTATTCCACGGGAAAGCTATATTTGTTCAGCTCGAAGCTGTTCCTAACAACCAAGCGTAGGCTGCTATGGTTTAAGTTGAAAGAGAGAGACTGGGATATGTTGCACACGTCGCCTGCCAATAAATAAACGGTTGTCAATTCATGATACTTTCGCATCACTTCAATGCTCAGTATACATAGTTAAATAAATTAATAGTGCTGCATGATAAAAACACGGCTCTGAATAGACGTAGTGATCGGTATCAGTCCACAGTGCTTCCAGCAATCGGCCATCGGCCCCCAAAGCTCGGAGCCCCCCGTTGGTCTGAGCATTCGTGTTGTGAAAAAGGCCTGAAAGCCTCATCGAAGATCAAACTGAAGCTGACAAATGAAAGTTAAGCAGTTCTTTCTCCTACGCCATTTTGTACCCCCAATCAAATGCAACATGTTTATTTGTCTGTAAAGGCTGTCACAAAATGGCTGCTGATGAACACTATCAAATTAAAGCGTAAAAAAACAGAAAGCAAAGGAGAGATGTCAGCGGAGAGCCAAGCCCTGGAGCAAGTGTTCGGGGCGACGGCTAGAGCAGAGGCTGAATATGTGGGGCTGGAGCTGTATAATTCTCCTTGGGCCATAATCTGCCTTCCAGTTAATTGGTGAATGGGCTCTGGGACGCTGCCTGTGGCAGGAACTCTTGTTTGGGCATAGGAGGCAATAGACTGAATGTTCAGTTAGCAGATAGCTGGGCCTGTTTGTATATGCCTGGCCTGATGCACTGTAGGACAGCTTGATAAGTATGGCGGGAGCTGCATGGGCCAGGGGCCTAAGGTAGGCTGGAATGGCTCTGGGGCTGCGGCCAGGTACAGTGGCTGCTGGGTAAGTGGGAGGTGGCAGAGGCGGTGGCTGGCTGGCTAGCTGGCTGGAGTGGTGAGGAAGAAGAGGGAGCCCAGTCCACACTGCCTGCTTAAGTGGGCACTATTCAAGCTGTTGCCCATTAGATGTGGGGTGCCAGGGCCTGACCAAGCGCGGAGTTTGCAGCACCCCATGGTGCAGCCGGCATCCCACGCCAGAACCACCAAATGCCGCGGTTTATCAGAGAACGAGCACAAATTGGAGTCAGACGGTGGACTTGGAGGAATTGGAGACATTCGCCAACGCCAGACACCACTGACCGCTGTTTAGACTAAAGTAAAAACAGTCTTACATACAGAAACACACAAACGGAAGTCATACAAGTATGAAAACACACGCAAACATCACGGAATTATTTCGGTGTAACGGAAAAATGTACGTTGTTGTAATTTCTAATAACTTATAAACAGTGACATGACTGATGGCGCGCAGACGCAAACTTAAATGACTTTCTGAAAGTAGTGTGAGGCGGGCAAAGCGGTAAACATTAACATACAGTATATTAATAATCTACATGAAGGCAAATGGAAAACTAAAGAGAACAATTCCTCGAACCGATGCATATTCATATTTATGCTCTGCGATGTTGCTGGGTTGCAAAATAACAGGTGTGAAATTAACATACAGGTGAGCAGACTGTGAACTAAGCCTATAGCACAAACATGCAAAAACACAGGCTTTGTTTGTAACAAAGACGACTGACTGTAGCAGATATTGATGATTTCTGCAAAGAAGGAGAAAAAGAATCAAGAGGAAGACAAATGATACTATTTCTATCGCTGAGGACCATCTGTACTAATAGCCAAACCCATGGCAGGGTTTCATAAATCTACTGCCTTTCATACTTAGATGAGACTAAACATTATATACGGCAAAAAGCAAGTGTTTTAATTGTAACATTTTGAATCAATTACATATTTATATATTACCTGTCATGTCTCACGTTGCGTGAGATGTCATTCCGGTGTCAACAACAGCACAATTATTGATATCGGAATTACATTTTTCGCGAGACTGCCTTGAAATCAAATTCATACATTTCACTCTGTACCTATATTTTGAAAAAAATAAATAAAACTCAAATGAGCCGATGGAGTACTACAAAATTACAACTATTTGCTCTTCAACCGCTCAAAATGCTGACACTCGCGATGATTCACTCTTGTGGAGGAATTCCAGCGGATCCACAGCTATTTATGATAGACCGCATCAATCAGGCTGCATTAATATTCAACAGTTTGACATGCAGGACTACAAAGATGATTTCTGCTTATGTGTGCGCTCGCCTATGTGTGTGTGTGTGCGACTGAGAGACGGTGAAGGAGAGAGAGAGGCCTTGTGTAGGCCTATCTAACCGATACTGCCAACAATGGATGAGTGCACCGCGGAGAAAATAAAGTGACATATTGAACATTTGCTGTGCTGCGTATCAGTGATGCTGCGCACAATAAACATCTGAACTGTTTTGTGTAGCAGACCGCACACGGTGCCACACGATTTTCTGTCACACGCACCTCAATGTGTTTTAGCACATTTTTATTAAACCTCGGGGTGATGCGAGTCAATCACTCTGCTCCCACATTTTTCTTCCGACACCCCCCCTCCCCTTCATCTCGCTGTTCTACTTTATGAAACAAACACAGAGGCGGCCTGATGCGCCATCGCCGCTTGTTTACTCTGCACCCTGCCTGTATATCTACCTATCTATCCATCTATCCGTCCATCCAGAGCATCTCCGCTCCGATCCTTTTTTTTTTTTCTCTCTCCTGCTCTTTCCATCTCTCCCTCCTCCCTCCTCGTTTCCCTCCCACCCTTTTTTTCCTGTAACTAAACTGGCTGTGTCTCTCTCCATCTGCTGGTTCTTCCTTCAGCGGCCCTGCACCTGTTCACACCTCCTCTCCTGTTGGCCACCTCTTCTCTCTTCTCCCCTCTCTCTCCCCCCCTTTATCTCTCTCTCTCTCTCTCTCTCTCTCTCTCTCCCTCCCTCCCTCTCTCTCTGCTCAGTGCGATGCTGCCAGGCCCGTTCCTGGCTCAGTTAGCCTCTCTGTCATTCAATCCATCTGTCGGCAAGTCAACTTTGTTTACAGCGGGCGGCCCAAGCCTCTTTTCTTCTTCAAGGAGCACCAAAGCCCCCCCGCCGCCACCAAGGTCAGTGGTTAGCCAATCGTGCCCGAAAAAAATTAAAACTGCTACTGGTAAAAGTAGCAACAACAAAAAAAAAATTAAATATGCCCTCCCTCACCAACACACACACACGCATAAAAGTAGCATGAACAATAACTCTGCGATTGTGCTCACCTTAAGCTGTCTATGCATCTGAATTAATGTATGCAAATACACACTGACAGCTAAAAATATACATGACCTCCACAGAAGCAAACATTTGCTGCTACGGCACACATTCCCTCAGATAAAAAGAAAAAAAAAAAAGGAAAAAAAACAGCTCTAGATTTAAGTAATTAGCCGCTGATTGGCCTCTGTCATCATCTATCTGCTCACAAAACAGAGCGAGAGAAGTTTAAAAATCTTAATTGGCACAGATGACTGATGGTCTTAACACAAGAAGAGCGGACTGGCAGCGCAGGCATCTGTGATTTTTAAAAATAAACACACAGCATACGTACAATATGCTCTCATACTGACCCAATCCAGAAACCCAGGACTCGACGTCGGTGTCAAATCTGTGCCCTACAGAAATAGTTATGGCTAGCATATGTGGCAGTGCTGGAGGTCAGATCTATTTCAGCTGAGAAGGTAAATGATTGCCTAAAATTAATTTTTTCCATCAGGTTGCTTCTCATTAGACATTCTATAAAGTGTAGGTGTAAGACATACATTGATGTTTTAAAATAAAGGAAAAATGAACCAAATAACAGAAAATATCTGGTGTTAAATGCTACACGCCATGCACACACAAAAGAAAGAATTAAAAAGCAGAGAAAGTTTCCGATGAGCAAAGAGACAGACGAGTGAGAGCGAATTCGGTGAAAGTTTGAAACCACACAAGGTGTTCTCCCCTGGTGTGAGCACAGTCCACCTGTGTTGGAATTCACTTCACACCTGAGACATACCTGATGTCGATTCAAACGCGCCTCACCCCTCCCACCCGGTCGCAGGCTTGGGGGCAACTGGCAGGAAGAAACACGCACGTCTCTCCTAACCCACCCATGTAAACCTCAGCGAACTCCTCATTTAACTTCTTATTTCCTCACCTCGGTTCTCACACGCCTTCTGCTAACTCCTCTCTCGCTCCCCTGGGCCATTTGTTTTTAATCAGCTGTGTCTTCACCAATATCTCCTGATTAACAGACTCTTCTGAACGGCTCAGGTCTCATACGGAGCGCATCGATACACGCTCCGCTTCCCTGAATATATATTAATGTGGGAATCTTTCATTATATGCATGAACGTTTAAAAAAAGGCTGTAGGTAGTGGCTCTAATTATACAAGAGATTTTTGAAGTAAGTTAATCTCCTAATAAATAAAATGGACCCATGTGGTTTTATTTTAGGACTTCTTATGTTAATCATTACAGCATATAATGATTAATTGTCATTATTTTGAGGATACATGCATCTACAAAACTTAAACCTCACCTTTTAGCTTGTGTTAATATTTTAATTTATTCCTTATTTAGTTATTACTCTTATTATTTTATCCTCTATTTTGAATTAAACATATGAAACTTTCAACACAGCTTGTGCTACATGAATAAAGTTTGCTTTTTTTTATTTAAATGACAGCCATAACAAGGGTAATCGCTGCAATTGTTTTCTTTCAGAGTTCTTTCAGATGCCACAGCACTTCAAACTCTTTGACTGATTTCAAATAAAGACTTATTCCCGTAACTCTCATATCAAGTGTCAATGGAGGAGTCTGAAGGAGCTCCCTCCTGCCTTCTTCCATCATATAACACCATCTTAACTCTCACTTTCTTCCCTTCGCCCCCCTTCTCCATCTTCCAGATTGTCTCCACTCAGCTGGTACCTTGCTCCAGCCTTATCCTTCTCCCTTATGTCTCTTGCTCCTCTTTGTGATCATCTCCCAGTACAATCTGCTGATGGGGGCACTGGCCTACCACCTACTGCCTGGCACTGCTGTGCCCACAAAGGGCAACAGAGAGAAAGTGATGGATTGAATGCAAAAGGAAAAAGGGGAGGAAAAAAAAAAAAACTGGAACAAAGAGCAGTTATATGAAGGATAAAAATGAAGAGGATGAAAAGATAAAAAAGGACAGATCAATCAGGTAAAAGAGAGCGACAGAGGTAAAAGAGAGAAAACGAGCGGAAAGGAAGAGCAGAGAGAGGTTCTGTCATGTTGGATGAAAGCTGTGCCTACTGGGCAGTGGGCACTGTGTCGAGCCACTGATGCTGCCACCCTCACAGCAGGAGTGTGTGAAGGCACAAAGTTGACCAGATGACACACACACATGCGCACACACACACACACACACACACACACACACACACATGCGCGCGCACACACACACACACACACACACACACGCACACATACACACACATTTATTTATCTTAAGATCCGTGCACACTGACTTTACAACACAATAACATACAGTGCAACTCTCTAAAACTACTGATAAACTCGTCACTGCAGGTATTTAGGTAAAACCTCAGAAAGACACAGTTTGAGCACATATGTGCTACTTTATACTATATAACGAGGCGGCAGATGAATATAGAATGAGGTGAGGAGTGCATGGTGGATGGATGACAGAGGGCTGGTGCTCTCCCTTTCCTTCTCTGTCCTCCAGCAGTAGTGTGTGTATGTAGGCCAGTGTCCCAGGGCACACTTGGCTGGGGTGACAACAGTTGTAGCCGACAGATTTGCCTCCATCTTGCCCGAGGTCTCACAGTCAGCGATCTGTCTATTCTATCCATTTTCAGCCCCGCAGGATGGATAGATTACAGCTCTGTTTAATAATCTTCGTACTTAGACAACGGAGCGTGATTCTCCTCTGCTCGATTCACAGCATCGAAATGTTTGATGCTATGAAGCAAATAAGTTCATGCAGTTCCTGAGCTTGAGTGAGACAGGAATGCTCACACGGGTACGTGGTAATCACTTATGCTCTGACAGAAAGAGGGATGATAGATGGAAACAAGAAGCTGCAGATAGATATGCACTTGTTTCCTAGCAGCCGCCTATCTATACTGCTTGGTTTGCTTGAGTAAAGACAAAAACCTGCAGTGATGGAAGGACTAAAAAGGAAAAATGAGGAAGGAAGCTGTGTGCTGGGTGTGTTTGTCATACTTTAACTGTGTTTCTCAAATCAGTCTGGAAGTGGATTTAAACCTACATGCATTTCATAATCAAGTTTAGGGATTTGGGAAAGATATCTAATTGCTATTTTCTGACAGATAAGTCAAGCTGTAGTTTAATATTTACTATGTACAAGATTTAAAATGTGATGGATCGTTACCACATTAATACAAGCATTACTGTCAGGGAGGATGGCATGAATTTGTAAAGCCAGTGACTCAGTTTGAGTTCTGGGTCCGACACGCTGCACTCAGTTGAACTACAGCATGCACACCTGAACCATGTTTTATATACTGATCAATAGGGAACATAAACAGCGTCTGAGAATTTCAATCTGTTCAACATAAATAAAACTGAAGTCTCATTTTTGAACACCCACACCACCGTATATCTCAAACTGCAGCCTTTGTGATTTGCAGACGACATAGTTTCAAATTGAAATCGATGAATTTTTCAGCTAGAATCTAGTTACAA
Source organism: Stegastes partitus (assembly GCF_000690725.1). NCBI lineage: Eukaryota > Metazoa > Chordata > Actinopteri > Pomacentridae > Stegastes > Stegastes partitus. Next base: position 43,096 of record NW_007578607.1, read on the forward strand.
TCAGTACAGAATATAATCCTACTGAAATTAGAGTTTGAAAAGTAAAATAGTGCTGAGGCTGCCTACAATGCTTAATGTCAAAGGGTCAAATAAAGAAACTATACAGCCGTAACCTGTAGACCTGGCTGTCAGACTCCTGATTCTCAGTAAGTTCTGCGTTGAACAAACTAAAATACAGCAAAACTGAGAGAAAAGATTCAGAAGCAGAAGGACGGAAACACCAAAACACAGAGAAAGAACATTTGTTTAGGTCAAAGGTTGCAGCAGAATATGTCGCCGTATTTATTGTTGTTTTGGATGATTTTAAGAAGCATACAGACACCAAACTGCTTCAGAAATGTCGATACATGCTAGGCCAAGAGACACGTTCCTGGTCACATTTTTAAAGTTTCAGCGCTAGCTATATGGTTTATCAACATATTTGTTGGTACCCAGCCTGACAAAAACACACAATATGCTTTAGGTAACGTCACATAAACAAAATTGCCACGAATGAACTTAGAAGTAATAACGAAAGCGAGAAATATGCAGCAGAGAGTGAGACAGTGTGGCAGAAAGACAAAAGGAGCTCGAGAGTCAAAGAAACTGAGAGAAACATAAAAAACAAGTAGGTCTCAACAGATTGAGCGAGAGAGACAGCAAGAGTGCAAGAGAGAGGTGAGGAGGCAGGATGGCAGAGAGGGCACTCCGACAGCGAGGAGAGAAGAACGCGGCAAGGTCTCGTCACCGGGCCAACGGGCCCACCACTGTCAACATCATGGCACTCTGTGGTACACACACACACATACATATACACACACAAACACACACACACGCACACACGGCTGGCCGACGGCCCTCCCAGCTGCCCTATCCGTAACTGTCTGATTAGTTGTGCTAAGCAGCCCCTCCCCTGCCAACCATGGTGCCATCTGCTACCCAACAACATGGCCGCCGACCAGACAAGCACACACAAACACACGCGCAAACACACAAAAACACACAGCGAGCCTCATACCTGGCACTGCCCCGCTGCTGTCACACAGAGACACACACATCAAACTTCACAGACACAGGTGTAGCCCAAAGGTATCAACACATAACATTCTCACAAAGACACGCACGCAGAATCGTCTAATTGCGCGCTCACAAACAAGTCAGCACACATCGTGAGGCGAGAGTGCTTCGAGTGTGTGCGCGCGCACACACACACCCGCAAACAGTCATGACGCTGTCGAGGCTGTGTGTGTGCATGTGTGTGGTGACAGTGGTTCGACACTGTTAATGCCAGGTAGAACGAACGATGCTGTGCTCAAGTGTGTGTGCACTCGCTGGCAGCGCTTGAAGGTTCATTATGGCCCCCACCTCTCCTGAGTGACTGCAGCCCGCGTGGCGCCCCGGCCCTTTTATTCCGGGCCGTGATTGGACAAGGGCCTCCCGCCGAGTTGGTTTGCAGCAGTTTTGTCGCGCCCAGATTTCACTCGCTGCTCAAAGCGAGCCTCTGGCGGGACGCGGCATCTGCTGCCTCACCTTCCTCATTTACACTTCTCCGCCCTCGCACACACACACACAGTTCTGTTCACCGCCTTTCCAGACCTTGCTATCACGATGTACAACTGAGGGGAGAAAAAAAAAAAGAGAGAGAACTAGGTAGAGGTATAGAGAGAGAGCAGCAGCGTGACATGTTTAATAGAGTTTGGGAACTTTGTATGTAAGAGTCACAGCGGTTGGTCTGGAGCTTTGTCTGACTATCTGTCTCTCTGCTTCTCAGCATCCATCTTCTGATTTCTGGGTCACAAAGGAGACAGTGGCCTTAAAACACAGGAATTGAATCCGTCTCCGCTTCGAGCTCCGTCTCTGTGCTCGCCTGTCTGTTTCCTTCACTGCTTTATCGCTACTGATGTACATTAAACCTGATTTCATAATCTTTTTTTAAGTGTCTGCAGGCCTGACATTGTCCTTTCCATGTCGTATCGTCTTAGCGGCATGGCTACCCTCTGATGCCTCATCTTCTCTATTTGAACCAGACCTGAGCAAAGCAGGACGACTGTTCTATACCACAGTGCAGTGAATACATGGTTCAGTACAAGAGTTCAATGGACAACTTACACCTAATAAAACACTTTGCATGTCCACCTTGTTCGAATTGTTGTAAAAGTGATGTTGAAGGTGGGAGACGGCATTATGTCATCCCATTACAGAGTTTACACAATCTGTTCCATTTTCTGCCACTTATCTGGGTGGCACCAAGGATATGTTAGACTCAGGCCTGGTGTCTTCTCCTCCCCCCTGGACATGCTCTGAATACCGTCACAGCAAGTCATCTTGATTGCATGCCTTTACCTTTTCAGGTGGCCTCTTTCATTTTGTACATTCAATAGTCTCTTAAAGTGTTCCACCGCCTGATGACAGTCATGTTAAGAAGTCCTCCTCCTTGCAAAGAATGTCTGTTTTTCTTAAGTGATTTGACATTCATCCACACACACACACACACACACACACACACACACACATACAAAGCCTAATGAAAGTGCTTCTCTATGGCCTCCAAACTCTATTCCTTGCATACCTGAGGTTTTGCTTTAAATGGCATCAAACCTTCAGTCTCCTGGTCTATCAAAAAGCAAAAGGCTTCCTTTAGCTCCCAGCCTCCTTGAGTTCCCACCCTGCAACTACCTCTGCGGTTGAAAAATGAAGCCCAAGCGATCGAATGGCCACTTGAGGCTGACTCAAAAACCGAGTCAATCCCCACAGACTCTTTATGTTGAAATACACGACTTTATAGCAGAAACAAACATGTTTACAGCCTGATACAAGAAGCAGTTTCGGCCTCTATAGCTGATTTTCCTCTTCTTGGCAACGGTACAGGCGGTGAATTATCATACAACTCACTCATGTAAATTGTATTAAGGCTTAAAATTGTGCAGGTGGGTGCCATGATAGGACAGTCAATGGTGCACATTTGCACGGCCTCCCTCAGCTCCACTCACACTTAGCTCATTTTCGGATTTGCCAGGAGTTGGAAGGAATCCGGTACTGCCAAGATGGCAACAGCTGGAGCCACAACACTGAGGTTTAAAACCCCTGTTCAGGAAATCTAAGAGTGACAGCGCAGAGGGTTTGTCCATCTTTGCATCTACCTCAGGCAGGCTTTGAGAACCGGCCCATGTCCCCAAATGTCAAGGCGCATATCATTTTTTCAGACATGAAGTTAAAGATTTTTCTTCTAGGATCCTGAGGCAGACATTCAGAGATGATGCAAGTTTTGTCATAATGGATAGATTCAGCAGTTCCCCAGACTGTGGTTTAATTTAATTCACTAGCAGGAACTTTTTAGCTGAAAACTCTTTTTTCAAGGTTTCATCAGACTCTATAAACAGACACGTGTAAACACTTCCTGTCCCAGAAATCTACAATGAAAGTTGTCGATGAGAAAGTGACAACAAGCAAACTTATTCACTGAAGTAGTCTCAGCTCCAGGTCCATCTCCGGCTCTAAGCAAGTACCCTCATGAACATGGAGGCTTGATTTCACGGGGATAACAAAACTGGTGGAAGATTTGGGGCCTCGCAGACATTCGACTCGTCCCAAACACAAAGCAGGCCCACAGGTCTCAACCAACCATGGCTACACTAACGCATGCAAACACACATCTATCCACTCATTCCTATCTGGCACGAGTTGGAAGTACAAGTTATGCTGGGCAGTTTTCACTGTGGCCTTTGGGATGTGTGATCACAACACGGGGAGAGATGAGGCCGGATGGAGACAAGGAAAGGAGAAAAGAAAAGAAAGTGAAGAAAGACAGGAGCAAACAAACAAAACAAACTTGGTAAAGCCCTCTGCTGGGCTGGGGCCGGGACTGGAGTGTGTGTGTGAGTGTATGTGAGGCGATGTGAACAGAGTGGCGGGGATTAGGACAGATCCTGGGCTGTCCAACTCACAGCTGGCTGATGATCCAATCCTGGAGCACAGCGCAGCGCACCAGCCGCCATGGGACCCCCGGATGCGTGCCTGCATCTGTGTGTGTGAGTGCGTGTGTTTGTGTTGAGGCATGTGGGTTCGACTGATGTGCATATCAGTATGCACATTTGCAAAGATGCAGTTGTACAAACAAATACGTGCACGTGCATGTGTTGCATGTGTGTGTGTGTGTGTGTGTTTGTGTACTATATGGATGTGTTTGTCAGAAAGGAAGGGCTATCAGGAATCAAACAGAAGCTGTCTGTGCTTCATGTCCCTGTTTGAAGGTGAGCTGTGATCATTTGGGCCATGAGGAGGACAGAATGAAAGATTCTAGCGGGCAAGTTGCAAAGAGAGAATCAAAGAGCTGCCTTCGAAGGCTGGTCATACAAATGCCTTCCAGCCTCGCCACTGTGAATCTCACACTCTCCTCTTACTCTCCCCTAACAACACACACAAACATAGTGACACAAACCAGCCCCGCTAAAGCTACAAAGAGTCATGCATGGCTCTGTAGTGAACAACAAGAGAGGGCATGACTATGAATGAACGACATGTAGCTCTGCATAACCCCCCAAGGCCCACAGATGGACAGAAAGAGAAAGAAAGAGACAGAGGTAGAGAAAGAGACATTCGCTTGAGGTTTATTTGTTTAGTTTTGGAACAGCAAGAAAAAAAAAGCAATAGAGAACATGACAAGTGAGGTAATAAAAGGGGAAAACACAAAAAAGGTGAAAAAGCACAATGCTGGAATGAGGAGGGACAAACACTGTGACCAAATTTTAACAGGTGTACGTGGCCTGTGTGTGCGTACATGTCTTTTTATCTTTGTATGGACACATCGGGTTAGATTAGGTTTAGGTTTGGGTAAGAGTTTGGGTTAAGTATTTAGATGTGATGGTTAAGGTTAGAATAAGAGGTGAAGGAAGGCGTCAAGGACTCTCTACACAAAAAATAAGGAAGACATGCATACGTGTGTTTATATTCCTCTTCCTATTTATTTCCTTTTTTTGTCTAGTTTTAGCCTGTTTGATGTTTGATGTTTTGTTTCATCTGCACATTTCAAAAACACAACAACCTTTAAAAGCTGCTGTACTGCATTTACAGACACTAAGACCTCATGGGCTCCTGAGAAAACACCAATTTTGGGGAAATGAGCCTGCTGGACCACGTAATTGTTAGAACTAAGAATAGAAAGCAAAGTCCTCTGTGTCCTCATTAGACATTTTTGCTTCAAAGATCCTGTAAAGGCATTCAAGACTATAAGTGACAAATATAAAGATAAGCATAGTAGAAACAGTGGAACAGCAATAGCTTGCAGCTGCTGTAAAGTTTCTGTCTGGTGGTCGAACACATCTGAACCCCCCCCCCCAGTCCACACCTTTTTGTCTAAATGGGAAAGTGTGTTTAACAATGTCTGTGACTTTTTGAAGTTGATAATTGTGGTGTGCAGAGGTGAGAAACAAAGCAGGGTTTGAACTTCACTCTAAACCTCACTGTGTGTAAAATTTGTTTGTGTCATTTTAGAACTTGAGTTTAAGACACTGTCTGACGTTCACTGATAATATTCCCTCTTTCTACCCGAATCCAAACCTTAACCCTTGAACTTCACCCTTTAACTGACCTCCTAACCAACCAAGCTTCAAGCAAAACAATCTCGTTAAAACACTTGGGATCTCTCACACAAACTCAGGTCTTCATACGTTTTAATTTGATAACCATGAGGATGGACAGGGTTTATGATGGTTATACTTGTGTTCTCTATTTTCTGTAAATTACGTTCTGACAATCCTGCTTTTCAAGCTCTGGCGCTACATGTGACTTTAAATAAGATTTCGCACCGCTGCATAGAAACATGTAGGACTTCTTGTCATGTAGCACTGAAGAAAAAGAAATATCCCTATTAAATTAGTATCAGAAGTGGCTTTCACTGCTAATGGCCAAAATTGAATTTGAATGGCTACATGCTCAGCCAAGTCAACAGCTGTCAAACATCTAGTATGCATCTGAGGATAGATAAAACTATAAACTCTCTCATGCACATACAGCCACACACATGGCAGTAAAACGGTTTAGTCCGGTGGCTCCTCTAGCACAGGTCAAAGTCATCATGTTGCCACATTAATATGCATGTCATTCTCCACAGCTGGCTGCAAAATACACACACACAGACACACACTTCTTGCCTCATCCTTTAAACACACACACGACAGCCCGCCACGCAGCCAGTGTGTAAGCGCTGGCCAGCTGACAGACAAACACACTTAAACACAGATCAGAGCCAGAAGCAGCAGTGGACAGACACACACACACACACACACACACACACATACCGCCAGGCTGACAGACACATAAACACGCGCATACACACAAAGATTACACAAACTTGCATCCCGCAGTCTCCAGCACCGCAGGGCATCGCCGCCACATCTGTGCCCATCTCAGACACCTCGGCTGTGGGCAGCGGGGGTGAGAGAGTGCCCTGAGCGGCTGGCATGGGCTGGCATGGCCTTGGCAGTGAATGGTGTGGAAGGGAACAGCAGCCAGCGGATGACAGGAGGGACAGAGAGAAGGAAAGGAGAAGGCAAGAATTTAGGAAGAAAAGAAAGAAAAAAAGAACACTATTAAAGAGAAGACGGTAAAGGAGAAGATGACAGCGGTAAAATAATCTAAGTTGTGTAAGGTACGGAGGGTGGTGAAGGACAGCTAAGGACACAAGGATGAAAGATGGTGGTGGAAAAGACAGATGAATCTATGGATAGATGAGTGAAAGAACAACAGAGGAAGCAATATGGGGAGGCAGGAAAAAAAAGGATAGAAAGATGCAGAAATAGACAGAAAGACAGAAGATGGAGGGGAGCCGGTAGCGCCCGTTGTGAGAACGGGTGCAGGGCACTGGCAGGTGGCACCGAGGCCAGGCTGTCCAGTGACCATCAGCCGCGCTGTTGTGTATGTGTGTGTCTATGTGTGTGTGTGCGCGCCAGGGACAGAAGAAAGGCTCAGGCGCCATTTTGGCTCTGCTGGAGCTGTTGCTGGGCTGGGCACTGGCCTGGTGGCACAGAGTGGGCAGTGTGTTTGCGCGCGCGTGTGTGTGTTGCATTATGTTGTGGCATGCTTAACAGGATTAGAGGTGACCTAGTGAGGTCCAGTTGGTACCGGGACCATGGCACAGCGGCGCGCATGTGTGTTTATGTGTGTGTGGTTTGTATAATAGGATTAGCTGTTACCTGGTGCGGTACAGTTGGTGTGCTGGTCTGAACTGGACTGGACTGGGCTGAGCTGGGCAGGAGCTGGGCAGAGGGGAGCGCTGTGTGTATGTGAGTGTGTGTGTGTGAGTGTGGTGGCATGTATAATAGGATTAGGTACTACCTGGTGAGGTGCAGTTGGCGCTGGGCATTTGCCAGCTGTTCTGCTAGGCTCAGGGCTTCGGCCTGCCATTGGCTCCCATCCTTTTGGACCGCCTCCAGATGCTGCCGACAGCCAACCAGCTCTGAGCTCAGCCTTTCCACTTCCTGTCCCGCAGAGATGGAAGAAGAGAGGGTGGAGGAGATGAGGGAATCTTTCACAACAACCCACCTTATGCCCTTACATAAACATAATATTAATGCCTGGTCACGGCATCATGTGAAATGAGTTCAAGTTTTGTCACCTTAAATTTAAAATAACAGGATTCCAGTTGGTGAAACAATATTTAGCAATATCGGGGAAAGTTCTGTTTTCTATAAGGTATTCTACTTGACATGTTGTGTATCATTTAAAAGTGTGACAAGGACTTTTCTCGCACTAAATGTTTAATAATCACTTCACCAATACAGTGTGGATAACTGTACAAATGACTTTAAGTAAATCTGAACATTTAAAACTAAATATTTGAGTTGTTTGGTTTTGCTTGCTATGTCTCAGTGCTGCGTCATTACAAAACGGGGACGTCTGAATAAAGCACTGGCTGACTTAAAAACAAATCAAATTAATCAAATAAATCCAATCAGTGGGTTGAAGGCAGACATACCTGTGCAGCCTTTTCCATCTGTCTGCTAGTCTTGGCTTTGAGCTCTCTGAGATCTCTCTCTGCCTCCTCTTTCTTCAGTTTGGCCTGGCTGAGCTGATATCGCAGATCCACACATACCTAGAAAAGACAAGAAACAACTAAGAACAACAAGTCCATAAAGATTACTTCATAGCTATGGCTTTATCATTTTGTGATTTATTGACTTTCTTATTATCTTAGCAAATCCTTACTTTGACAATCTGAATCATCAGGCCCTGACAGCTACTGAGTCTTTTTTCCAGGTAAAAGCACACTGATGTAACTGGAGTTTGTGTTAATACTGATCTGATCAGAGTTTCACGTGTCCCTCCTCCTGAAAGCAACAACTAATTTAACAATAAAAAACTGAAACCTGAACTGACCATCTTTAGATGAAGCTCAGCTATGTACCTTACCTTAAACCCACTTAAGCACTCATGCTGAATCTACCCGTCCAAAAACTGAAAAGAAAAGCTGGAATAGACAATCTTATGCTGCCATCCAGTGGACAGACCAAAGCATTACATGCAGACTGCACCCTAGAATCAGGATTTCTTTAAAAGATAGAGCTATCTTCTATCAGGTCTCACAGCAAAAGTACATATCTTTCATTATATTATTGTAACTGTATTCTCTCAATGCTCAAACAACCTTGCTGCTTGTCCTGTATCATGCTGATTCAAAGTGCTCAGTGCAACATTAGCATCAGTGATAAGCGATAGCACCTGCTGACTCAAAATTGTCTTCCACAAAGTACACATTGTACCTGTGTGTTGTCTTGCTCCTGACTGGTTAGTTTGTGGAGAGTGTCTTCCAGCTGATTGGTCAGTGAACTCTTGTCTCTGTGAGCTCTGTCGAGCTGTCCTTCCAACTCAGCTACACGCTGGGAGAGGCTAGACACCTGACAGACACACACACAAACACACACACAAGCACCTTTTCAATGGCCATCTCTCTGCAACTTCATTCAGAATTTAAGAAGAACATCCTGACAAACACAAAAACAGTATTCAGGCTTTACTTGAAGGGATTTTACTTAAAGGATGAGGATATCAACCAAAAAACACCAGTATACATGACGCCTATACAGTTGAGTGCAACAAATGTTAATATCAGATTATTAATCCAAACAAATTTAACTATTTATTAGTTTAGAATGTGGGATGATTGGAGCAACGTACATAAACTGTCTTTCCATTTCTGAGTTCTCTGAACATCCAAAAAGTGAACAAGGAACATTTACTGTATGTGCCAGCTCCTCTTTTTGTTTACGAGACCCAGCCCGGCCCTCCTCTCGGGCTTCAGCCAGCCTCTCCTGCATAGCGTGAGCTTCTCGGTCGAGCTGTTCCCTCTGCCGAGCCAGCTCCCTGGATAACTGCTCACACTGCACTTCCGCCTGCATACACAGAAACGGACATACCAGGGTCACTAGAAATAACCAGCTGTCATAGGTAGAGGAAACAATTTAATAAGAAAACTCTTTTATCCGAGTGAATTATCTGCATAAGTCATAAAAGCTTTGAGTCTACACAGCTACAGGATTGCGTGTAAAGGTTTCTCTGACCCTTGCTTTGTGCAGATTTGCCTCTTCTGCCATCTCCACAGCCTGTTTGACCTGGAGACAGGCTGACCACTCCCTCTGTTGTGCCTCTTGCTGACTCGTCCTCACAGCACGCAGAGCCACCAGTAACTCATCACGCTCTCTGAAGGATTGGCAGACAAGAAAATGAATGATCAGTGTTAAAAAAAAAAAAAAAAGAATGTCTGTTTTTTTGCTACGCACATGGAATACCTAATTAAAACTATTCATCAGAGAAAAATGAGCAATCAGAAGATCTCTGACAGAAACATAATTGAGACATATGCAAAATAATATACACAATACAATTAGGTAATTAGACTGAGGCCTGTTGTATAAAGAGCTGACATTCTGCTGCTAACTTGTGCCTGGTTTCAACCAAGTATTTGTGTTTGTGTGTGTTACCACTGACTTTGTGAGCCTGTCAATAGCCTGGACATGCAGATTTGTGTGAGTCCCAGCCAGCACAGCTTCATGCTGCGCACACTTCATACACAATCCAGCCACACGGGGACCTCCATCAGCCCTCAGTGCATCTGCAGCCTGTTTCTCTCTGTGTCTCAGACGGACCTTCACCTCCTCACACTCCTTCTGACTGACTGACAGATTCTTCCTTATAACAGAAGTGAAATGTATGATTAGGAGAGAAAAAAAAGAGGGAAAATGGGCAGAAAAGGAGATGAATATTGCTTATTTAATGTCATCGTCACTGGATAGATTATTACACTGACCTGAGGGAGATCACCTGAGCCTCCAAGCTTTCAATCTGGGCCTGGTAGATCACTTTCAATTGCTCCTGATGAATACAAGCATTTAAATGTAACTTTGAAGCACAAAAAATAGTAGATAATACGAAACACCATGGGATACAATTATGGTTTTGCCACAATTTTCTAGAGCAAATGTACTTAAAATATGCATTCTTGCTTCCACCTTTAAATTCTAGTGAGGAAATTATCAAGAATCAACAAGAAAGGAAGAAAAGCAAGTTATGAATACTATCTGGAACCATATATGTTAATTGAAAATAATACATTTGTGAAATTATATGATATTCTTAAGCACAACCCAAAAATCTGATGAGCGCTGAGAATGTTGAGAACTATCAGAGACAGAAATAAACAGTAAGTGAAAGAGTAAGGAACAGATCCACCACACCTACCAGCTCATTTTTCCATGTGTTGTGCTCTGCTCTCTGCAGCACACTGTGGTCTGTGTTGGAGGCTAGGTGGCTGTTGACCACACTCTCATTTACCTGAGGAGAACATCATGACAGGTCATAAACCACTTAGCCACTAGGATCATTAAATTGAAATATGGCAGTGTTATGCCCCGCTTAGGGTCAATTATTACATGTAATTCCTATGTGCTTTTTGTATTTCTCTCATCATTAACATAGCGTTTTGGGTAGAACAACTACAAAGCTTACTTTTCCTGGAGATAGCTCTAATGTCTAAATTTTTACTGAACTTATGCACAGCAACGTAAAGGAGAGCGATAACATCAGTGACCAAGATATCCTGGTGGTGCACTTTGTCTGTAACTATGTTTAGGTGGGTGAGACGCTGATCAGTGTATGTGCACAAACATACAAGAATGCACATACATTACACAAAAATCACATCAATGATCACAAACAGACCACTACCGTAGAGTTTCGGATTGTGTAATCTCTCAGAGATTCATCCACAGCTTTGAATTTGAGCTCTGAATGCAGCTTCTCATTTTCCACCACCACCACTCTGATCCGCTGTTTCATCCCCTGCAGCTCTTCCTGAAGTCGCACAAAAAGAGAAATAAATCAGAAGTCATCAAAATGCAGACACTACGGAAAAGGACACTGTACGTCTGTGCACAGACCTTGCAGAATTTGACCTCAGCTTCCAGGTGCTGGATGTACTCTGACTGGTTGTGAATCATTGGGACCAAATCCTGAAAGGCCGGCAAACTGGACCTTCCCTCCTGCTGTACTTTCTATCATGAAAAAAAAACATCTTTATTACATTTAATTGTGGAGAACATATGTCAGCTTCACAGATAATTCTGCAACAGGGTTTCCTCTGGTCTAATGCATTTAAATGTTAAACAGCACAGAGCTGCACATTCTACCTTGGATGGTTTCTCTGAAGGAGTGAGAGGAGGAGGGATTTCTCTGCACTGCTTCAGTAGAAGACTCTTCAGCTGATTAACTACAATGCCAAAGAAAGCACACACACAGAAAAGCATTTTATTATGACTTTGTGTACTGTCTGGCAACATGAGCAGGTAAATCTCCAGGGGGTGCGCTATAAAAGCTGTCCGACAGCCATGTCACAGCTAATCACCTGCTTCGCTCTGCGTCTTGTGGCTCCATGCAGCCCTGTCCTCTTCAGACACGGTCGTGAAGAAGTTGCCATCACCTCCTCTGACCCCCTCCACCTCCGCTCCATCAGGGCTCAGCTGCTCCAGAGCACTGCTCAGCTGCTGGAAGCTCTGGTTGGCTCGTTCTGAAATCAATATGCACATACAGACGTCAGGCTCATACAGTATATTATTTCTGTGTCCCATGGCAGTTCAGCTGGTGGCTGTGCAAAACTCATTTTAACTTATATATTAAAGAGGACTACTGAGGTGGTGCAGGGCCAAAACACTTGCACTTCCATCATCCAAGCAGGAGAGATAAATTAGTGAAATCACTGGGATGTAATTACTTTCCTATAAACGATCAATAAAGCACCAAGTTTTAAAACCAAAATAAATCTTATAGCAATTATTTAGGTTATTGATTAATCATTTTGAGTTATTTTTTTAAAGAAAGAATGTCAAAGTATTGTGGGTTCTAAGCCTTGAATGTGTATAATTTCTGGTTTCATTAATTATCTTTAGGTTTTTGCTTTTTAATGCCAGATATTGGAAGATAGAACCTTTGGATTTGGGAGTTTGTCTTAACCTTGTTTCACAATTCTCTGATATTTTATAGACAAAGACCAAATCAGTTGAGAAAATAGCCTACACATTAACTGACAGTGAAAATAACTGTTAGTTGCAGCCCTGCTTTAATTATTCTAACACTGCCGAATGAGCTACGAATTCACATTACCAACACAGGCAATCTAAGAGTTTTTCCACCACCTTCGTTTAAGGAAGACCCAGGTTTGTCCCTGTGACAACACAAACTGGCCTTTTTCACAGCAGATATTTTGACAGTAGAAAAATCACAGGGTAATTCATAGCAGGGCTGAATGATTTGGAGAAATTACCTAACTGGGATTTTTCTGACAAATAAAACGATGATTTGGAATATCATTTTTTTAAAAGTCAGTTCCATATTCAGCGTGTAACCGATTCAGAACCTGTGATGGATCATTCATTACCACATGAGACAATATCATGGACCATTATATATTTATGAGCTAAACAACAGTGTGCATGAATGAACCTTGTAGTATATATTGATCAGTAGGCAAGCGTTTACAACCACTTAAAGTTTCAATCTGCTTGCATTAAATTAACATGAAATACAGTATTAAACTCATATCCAAAACTGCAGCCAAAGTGCGATTTAGACTGGAAACTGATTAATTGTTCAGCCCTAATTATTAGAATGGGGTAAATTGTGTCACACTGCCATAGATTACTGGCACTCTCTATCCTTGTATTGTTATGAAAAGCTAAAACATATGCTGAGAAAATGTCCTTTCATTGTTAGCTTTAGTGAAGCAGTTTTGTTCCAAGTACAGTCTGGTTATCTTAATGCACAGAAAACAAAGACTCAGATTTACTTCCAACTTGCAGCGTCCTTGCAAGTATTTAGGATTTCTGTCCATAATCCAGACATAATGCTTACTATCTGACATTGGTTCTGTCTTCTTTCTTTTAAATGTAGCCTCAGTAAATATCAAACAAGATGCTTTTGGGACTGGAAACCAAACAGCAACAGGTGGCAGTGATGCCCCCTTTACCTCCCCTGTCCTCCTAACAACAGCAGTGTCAGTGACTTAACTCTTAAACTACGGCTCTAATAGTATTCTGCGAGCAATAGTTTCTAAAACAGATAGCTGTAATTCATTAAGATCAACGTTATTGTGGGATAAATACCAATTCAACGCATCTCTCTTTAACTGCTCATTAACGCCGGTTAGCAAATGCTGCCTGCTAAATGCTAAACTTACGCCGCAGCTCCTTGTGCTTCGCCTCCAGCTGCTCCGCCTCCTCTTCGTCCGAGTCCAACGGTTTCATTGATGGAAAACCTTCGTTAAATCACATTATGTTACTGATCAAACATGCTAAGCTACGCACAACAACCACAACAGCAGCCATCATATCCAGCACGTCGTAACGGTCACCAATACTTAAGGAGGTTGTGTTTGTTTTAAATCATAGCGTTTCCCGAAGGCGGTGCTTTAGTTTTCTATAATATAATTACCAACACCGCCCGTCCTCGGATTCTAGTCAGCGTACTCTGGACTTCAAAACGAGGCAACTATGTGGCAACGGCTCCCACTTCCGTAAACTAAGGCAGATTGCTGGGAGTTGTAGTCTGTGTTTGTAGTTTCAGCTGCAGTTTTTTTGTTAATCGGCTGTGAGATCAATTTAACGCAGTGAACGTAACAACTGAATTTAAAGTAATGATGCAGTATTATTTTTAGAATTAGGCTAAGAGTAGAAATCCCTCAAAAATTGTTGAAAAAGAATTATTAAATTGCTTACAATCCATTATAACAAATTTATTTGTAGATATAGACATTTTAAGTTTTAACTATTGAATACACAACTTCTTTTACATATTTTCTATTATCAAAAATAGGTTAAAAAATACTTTAAACAAACTCAGTTGCATTTATAAAATATAAATAAGCAATAAATAGTTTGTGACACATTATAATTTAATGTTACGAAGAGAGGAAAAAAAGGACATTTCTTTATGTCTGTTTATCTTTGCCAACTATTATAAGTACTATTGTAAGGCATTTTTATTTATTTAAACAGATATGACTGCCACTGGGGGCCGACTGTAATGTGGTTGTAATTATACAAAATGTGTTTGTAAATACATAACAATATACATTAATTGCAGTACATATTACAAGCATTTTTATTGTTTTTTTTAATAAAGGTTGCATATATTTGTAAACACTGCTACAATCACCATTTATAAGCCTTCATAAACACTTTATTAACATGTAATAAATGGCTTATAACACACTATGGCATTCTTTTTGCAAATGTAAGAACCCTTTTAGGTTTACTTTATGCATAGAATTTGTAAATAATTGCACCTTCTTCTATGATGATGTGTTTTATAAAAGGTTTTTTAATTTGCTCTAGGTAATTATTTGTTTTTAGAGCAGTCACCACTTATAGATGCTCACAGGTGTGATTATAATCTAAATATTCACCAATTAATTCATTTTTAAAAAAAGTTATATGAGGGATCAAATTCATATATCTCTATTTAAGTCATAGCTTTGATAATTCAAGATGATTTCATACTTCATTTAGGCTGTGTTCATTTAAGTTTTGGTGTGGCTGCTTTGTGTAAAGACAAATTTAAGCACTGATCCATTGAAAACCTTTTTGTGTTGTTTTGTTTAATGTTGTTAAATATAAAAATGGGACCGATAGAAAAGTATTCCTCATGCAAGGTGTTATAAAAAAATAGAATCAAAAATGTTTTCATATCTTAAGATCATGTTTTTCTGCCCTCTTGTGGTCAAACAAATCCCTGAGTGCAGTTCAAACATTTCAACAAGAATGACTACATGTTAATAATTGATATTTTTGCAGAGTCTTTGGGTAATTTAAGACATCCCCTTTGTTATTCAGAGATAAAACTTGGAGGAGAGCATGATGCAGAATATGAGTTTAATGCACGACACCTCGACAACGAGAGCAAAGAGTCGTGAAGGTGCAGCGTTAATGATCACCTGCTGCCATGGTTAACGTTGGCTGGTGGAGATGTACCACCACAAGTCACTTTCACTTCTGTTATCATCTTATCTTGCAGTCCGGTGAGTCATCATCGAGCACTCCTACATGTACACACATTCTTGCACACAAGATCGGATTGCTGATACTAAATGAACAACCAGCCAATTGCTGCTCGGATTTCTCAGAATTGCAGTCATATCATTAACAGGCCATTTGGTTATGTAACTGTGGACATTTCACATGAGAACATGGTTAACAGTCATTCTCTACTCACCCTGTTTAACATGAATAAACAGTATATGAAAAATTAAAGGTTTTAAAAGTGCTTTAATTTACATGTAAATCAATATTAGGACATATAACTCCTCTTGTGATGCATTTCCAGTTGTTTAAACAGATCATGTATGAGTTCCACTAGCGCAGCATGTATGTTTATGGAAATGAAGCCTTTTCCTATTATATTCATGAATTTATTACAAAATATGTATCTATTTAATTGTTTGTTTGTTTTCTTTTTTAATGAATAAATACCCTTACTAAACCTACTTTATTCTCTGTGACAGCTGAGGAAATTCCAGTCACTAATTAAGACCATGAGATGTGGCTAAAAGTCCCAGAACGAATTAAAAAATCAGCCTTCAATCTCTGCAGATCTAAGGAGAACAAAAAAACATTTATATCCAGTTATAAACAACTCCTTGTTCTATTATTGTAATGATTCATCCATGTAATAATACATTATAAAACATAACTACAGCTGTGTTACATCGTGTTGTCATTCATTCACTCATCATTCACTTTTAAAGATCGCTTATCACTGAGAAATACATGAACAAACACTTACAATGCCTTCATATCTATGAGTGAGTATTTTGCTTAAATAACATGTCGTCTTTCAGACAAATGCAAATGGTGTTTATTTTATGACACTTTCTCTATTTGCATTTATGGATTTCAGCTATAATACATATTTTTAAAGGCTATTTTATCAAAACTATTATTTATTTTCACAATCTGAGCCAGAAATCAACAATTCAGAAGCACCAAACTTTACAGTTTTATTCATACATCCAGATATTTTATCTGCATTGTGAAAGTTTTCACAGAGAAGTTGGTTGATATGTCAATCACAGCCTGATTTATCCATCCATCCATCCATCCATCCATCCATCCATCCATTATCTATACACCGCTTAATCCTCACTAGGGTCATGGGGGGCTGGAGTCTATCCCAGCTGACTCAGGGTGAAGGCAGGTTCACCTGGACAGGTCACCAGTCTATCACAGGGCTACACTTAGAGACAGACAACCAAGCACACTCACATTCACACCTACGGACAATTTAGAATCACCGATTAACCTCAGCATGTTTTTGGACTGTGTGGGAGGAAGCCGGAGAACCCGGAGAGAACCCACGCTGCACGGGGAGAACATGCAAACTCCACACAGAAAGATCCTGGGTGTCGGGCGCCCCCATAGCTCACCTGGTTGAGCGGGCGACCCATGAACAGGGGCTGTAGTTCCCCGACGCAGCAGTCGTGAGTTGGACTCCTGCTCACAACAGTTTGCTGCAGGTCTCTCCCCATTCTTCTCCCCCCTTTCCTGTCTCACTCTCTCACTCTCCTAACTAGAAGGCAAAAAAAAAAAATGAATGAAATAAATAATTAAAAAATAAAAAAAGATCCCAGGTGCCCTCACTGGGATAAGAACCAGTGACCTTCTAGCTGTGAGGCAACGGTGTCTAACCACCGAGCCACCTTGCCGCCCCAGCCTGATTTATATAACATTTTATTTTTAAAACCATGGCAAAAATAGATTTTTTTTCTGGTAGTTGACAGCATTTACTAGTTTATGGAGTGACAAAACAGATATAAAACAAATTGTATTAATACGTCACCAAAATGTAACATAATTCTGAACGTGACTTTATCCAATTTTGGAATTTCTCTTCTGGAAATTAATGCAAAATTTCTACACATATAGTAAGTTATTTGCATATTTAAGCATAACATTTTAGACAATCTGTAGTGCAAAAAAAATCATTGTCTCCGTGTGAGTAGGTCGGTGGGGAAGTTTCATGGTGATATGTTTAGTGTTTCCTCTCAGTAGTGCATGAACTATACATTAGCGGTTTAGGGTCAACACCTTAAGAGCACATTGTGTTTCAGGTGGGGACCCTCTGAAACCTAAATGTGGAGGCTGCTTCACGTTTAAGGCAAGAATGACACCGACTCGGGGGAGTTTCAAACCGCTCAAATGATTTTTAGCCGGCGTGTGTTTATGTGATAGCGTTCAGTGGAAGGGTGTATGTCATGTTTGCTGCTGCTTACAAAAGGGTCAGACAAAGGTAACCATGGATACACCCTCTTCCTATTGCACAATAACAGATAACTTCCTGTCGAATGAGCCTCGGCTGTACTTTTGATTTTTGCGACATTTCAGTTTTCTGAAGAAGAGGCAGTGAGTCAGAGCATGAAGAATCCATTCATGAGCAGACACTGTGCTGAGATCTAAGACTTGACATTTTCATTCATGGTTTATTGTGAACGGCTGAAACACAGAGTTTGTGTCGTATGGATTTAAAGACAGCTGAGCAAACTGGGGGGAATCTGATTTCATGGACTTTAAGATGAACACATTTATAACAATGATTGAGGCTCAGTTATACCAACCGAGCAGCGCTGGAAGGGCCACAGACTTTTAGGGGCCCTAAAGCTCCATGAACACTGCATGTCAGAGCCTGTAGGTAGTTTGATGAACTGTAGTTTGTACGATTGCCATACCACGTTCAGTACCATTTTTAACTGCCTTTTTTCCGTTTTATGTTACTTTGCATTTCCATTTCATTTCAGAATGTAGAAAGCTGCTCTCAGGAATGGAAAAAATGCCAAGGGAAGTGGGGGGAAACTATTTAAAACAATCATAATACAAAAAAATAAAACAAAAGGAAACTGAAAAAAATCCTAATTGAAAAATTATGTCTTGTAGGAGAGTTGTGGTTGACTTTCTGAACTCTGAGCAGTTTTTTTTTTTACTCGTGTCACAGTTTTACTCACTGACGGCTCATTTTTTTTACTTCCATATAAAGTCCTGCACCTCTGTGGAAATAATACAATCATGGATAGAAGTAGAGAAAACTCAGAAATGTCTGTTGTGCAGTTTGACATGGTTATAATGCCATAACTTATCCATCCATTATCTATACACTGCTTAATCCTCACTAGGGTCATGGGGGACTGGAGTCTATCCCAGCTGACTCAGGGTGAAGGCAGGGGACACCCTGGACAGGTCACCAGTCTATCACAGGGCTACACTTAGAGACAGACAACCAAGCACACTCACATTCACACCTGCGGACAATTTAGAATCACCGATTAACCTCAGCATGTTTTTGGACTGTGTGGGAGGAAGCCGGAGAACCCGGAGAGAACCCACGGTGCACGGGGAGAACATGGAGACTCCACGCAGAAAGATCCCGG
This sequence comes from Stegastes partitus, assembly GCF_000690725.1. Taxonomy (NCBI): domain Eukaryota; kingdom Metazoa; phylum Chordata; class Actinopteri; family Pomacentridae; genus Stegastes; species Stegastes partitus. The sequence continues at coordinate 62,033 of NW_007578607.1, forward strand.
GTGTTCTCACCGGGACGTGAACCGGTGACCTTCTTGCTGCGAGGCAACAGTGACAGTGCTAACCACCGAGTCACCTTGCAGCCCGCTATAACTTATAAAATACCAAATTTGAAGTTATTTGATTATATACTTTACAAAAATGTAATTAGAACCTTTAATCAACATGTGTACCATTTTTAGAAGTGACCCAATGTGCTACCAAAACTAGGGAAAACATGGTGTCTCCACATCGTATAGATATTTTACTACTTACTTTTATTTTTTGTCTCCTACCTGCTCTGTGTAAACACATCCTGGAGTTCACCTGAAAAGTCCCTGAAATTTGGCCAAGAAACTGCTGAGATACTAATGGTTTCTCAGTTGGGCTAAGAAGCACAGAAACTTCAGTTATTTATTGAATTTGGTTTGTACCACAATTTTATGCTCAGATTCGGCTAATTTGCCTGACAGATGTTACACACGATTAAGTCATGTTCAGTTGGAAACTTTAAACAGTTCTTTCAGTTTTTAAAGATTCTGACTCTGATAAATGGTGTCATTAATGATTTTTTAAAACAATAATGAGTCTTTCAAACCCGCTGGCAGGTTTTAGGAGTCAGAGGGTTTATCATTAGCTCAAACTAACAAAGGCACAGACACACCATGCACCAAAAGTTGTCATTGCAGCATCACGTGAGGCCCAACTACAAATCTGTCACCTCACCTCAACGGGGTAATTAAGTCATTCTGTGGACCCTTACGTACGACATATTCACACGTAGCCATGAGCGGAGGCTTATTTTTACATTTAGCTGTTGACACATCAACATGTGAAGGACTTGAACCTCTAGGCCCTTTCCCCTATAAGGGTTTAGATTTAGTTCATTTCAATTTAATATAATCTCTTCAGCAGAACTGTATAATGTTAATATTGTCATCATAATATGATCCTTATGGAAAAATCTCTTGCACCAATATCTGGTTATCTCTGGCACAAAGGTCCAAACTCCAACAATCTTTGCTACCATAAAGAACAACTTTATGTTACTATGAACAGTAAAAGTCA
>NW_007578607.1:63397-76725 GCF_000690725.1 Stegastes partitus
AAAAAAAAAGTTGATTCCAGCTTATTTCAAGTTTTGGAAAACAATTAAAGAATTTTTTGTTTGTCATGATGTATAGCTTTGTAACTGTGGGATACAGCACAAAGGTTCTAGTTCTGCTTCTAGACAAGGTTCACAGTGAGTAAAAAATGTGCAAAACAATAAAACCTAGAAACTGCTCAGAGCTCAGTGTTAAGCAACTTCTCCTACAAGACAGATATTGTTTTTTTCAGTTCTATTTTTGGTGGTTTCCTTTAGCGACATCCAAAATGGTATTTACAAATCTAACAGATCTCACAGTAGGCCACAGATCACGTGTATGGTTTTTTGTAAATGCCATCTCTGATCGCACATCTAACCATTAAAAACCATCGTCTTGCAGCTGAAACTAACATATGTGCTTCTTGTAATTATTTATATCTGTATTGAAAGGTTAACTGCCCCACAGCAGCGGGGCTCTTACACCTCAAGTGAAACAGTCTGCAGACAAACTGTTGTACGAGTGTGTTTGCATGCTGGGGTATTTCCAGGAAACCACATCAGCCTACCTATCCAACTGTGGTGGAGGCTGTAGGTAGATGAGTAGGCCCACGCACAACGCTGCAGTCACACACACACGTCTTAAATGTCACCCCTGCCATGTGACATAAAACTTTTTTTTTTTAACCAATTCCCCACCTGTAACTGCCATATCTCCCCTCTGACTCCAAACTCCCCCCTCCCACCGTATGATCCACTCCTCCCAACTGAGGGTGGGGGTTCCCTTTATGTTTCTTTTTTTAAAATTGCAAGACGCCCTAACAATAACCTGGAAACAACTGAATAGTCACAAAAAAGCACCTAAGAAAAACCTTGTCAATTGAACTTTTCTTTTGTATGGAAACCGGTAGCGATGACAAAAGAAGAGAGAGAGAGAGAAAAAAAAGAACAACAGAGGCGGAGAGAATGTTTTTTAAAAAAAGCAGCTAACCCAGTTAAGCATATGGGAAAATGGTGCACTCTGCCACATCTAAACCAGGCCTCGGCGATCAGTTATCTGACGGCTTTTGCAGCACCCACTGTACTTCCTACACTGGAGATGGATTCGGTGAAAACTGAGCAAGTGCTTTTCAGCAGAAACAGTATTAAGCAATGCACAGCTCAGTAAATAGAAGCAGCGCTGGAAGGAGAGTGCAATGTGGAGACTCAGAGAACACGCAAACACACTGCATGTGCAAGTGCATGTAGGGCTGCACACATGCCTGTGGAGCTGCACACGTATTCTGTGATAGTGTGACTATGGGGCATTAACGTACATAATGAGTTATCTTATTATCTTGAACAGTATGAATAAATACTGAAACTCAACCCATATGTGACACAAAATGTTCTCACATCCAAGCTTTAAAATGCAAAATGCAACCACACACACACGCACACACACACAATGACAACAGAGCCAAGAACCACATTAGTCAGATTGCTGATTTCTTAATAAAAATAATTCATTTTAGGACGACATATAAATAATTATTGAATCACACAATACAGATATTTTGATATGAATAAATACTTAACAAATAAAACCAGGCTTTTTTCATACAATACCCTATTGTCGAAAGGTCACACAAAGAAACTTCCACACCATTTGCATGTTTTGTTACACCTTCTGCTCCTAAGCCGATGCTCTTCCTACTGTTGGAATGTCCCTACGCAAGTCGGAGTACCATTCCTAAATGCCTCAGCAGCTTAGACAAGTCATGTGCAACTTATGTGATCTCCTCCCAGTCGAACTCAGCCGGAGCTCCGGAACCCTCGTTACGGGGCCCCGATGAGCCGACCGCTAATTGGCCTTTAATTGATTAAGGTTTGTCTAGAGGTGATTAAAGCACACAGAGATCTACGTACAGGCCGTCAACATGTGGGCTGGCCTGACAGCTTTAGATACAGTTGAATGAAAAGGCAGACCGAGAGCCTGTTTGTCTATGCTTTTCTAACCAGAGCCACAGATGGACATCTGCCTACAGCAGAGGAGGTGTTCAGCAGAAGTACGAGGGGAATAACTGTTCCACTTGATGTCACATTTCAGTCTGATAAATGTTTCACGCTTGAGGTCATCATTGCAGATAAATATTTCTTTGCACGTGGACATAATAGACACTCATATAGAGATGGTGTCTACTTGGGGATTTTTGCTAACGTGAGAAATCTTGTTAAGCTTTGCACAAAACTGGAGATGTCCATCTGTGGCACTCTGGTTAGTTTAGAATGGTCCAGGCTGGCCATTTTTAAGGAGGTAACAACAACTGTTTGGCAATTGATGGCACATTTTTTTTTTTTTTCTTTTTTCTTTTTGGCAGAAAACAAAACCAAATATATCAAAATACATTAAAAAATTCCAAAACAAAACAAAACCAAAAAAAAAACAAAACAGGAATGTCAGTTTTTTTGTGTATTCCAGACGCACACATGCGTGCGTTGTGTGTGTGTGTGTTTGGAGATGAGGCATCGGGTTGGAAGGTCCTACAATATGGATCAAGATCCATATTCACAAAAGCATTTTATAGGTGGGAGCACTGATGCATAATCACTGATCAGGCCCCTCTGGTCCATAAAATTTCAATCACTACTTAAAGGCAAAACTTATCGAGGATCAGCCCCAATACTGTGCTGTTGTAGCAGCAGCACAAAACACATTCAGATAAACAAGATTAGCCAAAGCAGGCAATGGGATTGCTCTCTGAAGTTTTGAAATTGTCGCCTTGGCACATCCAGTGGGGTGGAGCAGAGAGGAATGCATTTCTTTATGGGTTTGTTTACCTACACATCACCTCAGGCCGGGGTGGGGCGCGTACAATCTCACAGAGCTGTGTTTGCATGTGCGTGTGTGCATATGTGTTTGTGTGCCGTGGTAAGGTGGATAATTATCCGGACTTCACCCGTCTTCATTTTCTTTCAGTTCCCTCTACGGTCGGCAATCCCCTTCTGACAGGACCGGCAAAACTACATTTGTGTGTGCATGTGCAGGTATGTGTGCGCATGTGTCGATGCGTTTCTAGGTGCTTAAGTGGTAAGTAAACAGGAAAACAACGTCCAAGGCAACAGATCTGTTTTGGAGAAAAAGGGGAAATAAGAGGAAGGAAAGGAGGAATAGAAAGAGAATGAGTCCTGTCTCTGCTGTGTTCTCTGCCCTCTGCTCGGTGACACCACCAGCATGTTGGCTACAATGGAGAGGCTTGTATTTCTGTACATGTAGCACCAAAACTAGCAGGGGCCTGCCCTGTCTGTCTTGCACTGTTTGGACACGTGGTTTGTTCTTGCTTTTTATATCAAGAAATTTACATTGTCATATAACAGATAACAATACTAATTTGCCTCAAAATATAAACTCACACTGCTATTGACTGACTAATGGAAGAAAATTAACTTTTGATCATTTTACAATATTGATTGCAAGAGCCTCTTTTGGCAAACCTTTGTATATTTTAGGAGGACAAATGAGTAATTTGGGGAAACTAAGCTAAACAATGGTGAACACCATTTAACTTCATTTCAAGCACTTCACTTGCTTTGCTTTGGCCTGGTTCGGCTCACTTCTGCTCACTACATCCACAGATTCATCGCTGGGCTCGCCCAACTACTGCATCCCTCACTCGACAGAGCAAATGCTAGACAGACAGGCAGACAGATACACAGATGGGTTAAGACAGACAGACAGACGGGGGGTATAAATCCTTGGCTGTGGTCTAGAAAGCAATGTCAGATGCTTCTTGTTATGTCAACATACAATCATTTTGTCCGGCACGATTCACTACGTACCTCTAAATACATATTGTACACAAGAGTTAAGTCAGTTGCTCTGACATGTAGCCGAACCTCTCACCGTGTAAGTGCACAGGGCACATCAGATGATAATAATTGCACAAAGAGGTATTCTGGAGGCCATGTCTACTGTGAACACACACACACTCACCGCCCCCCCACGTACACACACTCTCTCTTCACATTCTACATGGGGGGTTTGATTTTCAGGCCATAAGGTTACTAGTTAGTCACTAGCTAGTTAGTTAGTTGGTTAGTTAGTATCAGAGGTGCATTGACTGGCATGGGGAGCCCACAGCAGGGCGGCGGCTCTAGCGTGCTAGCGATGTGTCATCATTGTCGTTGTGTGGTGCGCATATGGTCAGCCGCGGTAAATCTGTTTGAAGTGGTCACACTCGTTGCAGTAGCCCTGTTTCTCTTGGTTGGCGTAGTGGTCGCAGCCCTGCGTCCGGCACCGCTGCTTCGACTTCTCCTTGGGCGCCTGCGCCCGCCTGCCCGCCTCTCTGCCTTGACCACGCGTGTGGCACTCTGGGCAGAGGTCTGTGCAACCCGGGGACACGTTACTGCAGCCACTCCGCCGGCACTGAGTCTGGGTCTGGGTCTGGGTCTGGGATTGCTGTGAAGATCTGGGTTTGGCTGCTCGGTCACGCTTTTTGTACAGAGGAAGAGAAGGGGAGCAAAGAGAAAGAGGACAGTCAATTAGCAACTGAGAAGCAGCAGGATATTGTAACAGGTAAAATATGCAGCAAAAATCACGGAGAAACAAAGACAAAAGAAGGACAAGACACATAAGAACCAGGATGAGTACAGCAGGAGAGTTAGGATCATATGGCGGACACACACCATGACCAGAGGAGGGGAGTGTGGGGTGCGATGTGCCACTTGGTTTAGCCGTGCACTCTGCTCTTTGACGTAACACTTATCGCAGTAGCCCTCCAGCATTGCCTTGCCAACTGCACCACACCCAGGCCCACGACACCGTGAGGCATTCTGGAAGCCTGTCTCCCCACCATGCCGGCTCTGGACCGGTGCAGGAGGAGGAGTCAGGTCTGGAACAGACGGCAGCCAATATAAGCAGTGTGCCAGACAACCGAAAAAACATTGCAACACATTTAAGCTGACACAGACTATTTATTTCAATAACTTTAAGGCTTTGATGAGACATTTGTTTTTACATCTGAAAATTCTGCAACATGATAGAAGTTTTTATAGTTTCAATTCAGGACTTACGGTGGTTGGTTTGATAGTCTACATAGCAAATAGTGCAGAAACCCAATTTCTCTGGTGTCCCAAAGAACTGGCAGCCAGATCTTTTACAAGGCCGGGCCAGAGGGACCTGCCAGGCTGAGGTGTGCCCGGTTAGGGTGAGGCACGGCCGCTCAGTGTCCCTGGCCTGGGTCCAAGCCGAAGATGAGGCCTCAGTCCTTGGGTTGCTCTGCTGAGGCTCTCCCCTCTCCGGAGCCTGCTGTCTCTGCATGCAGGGTGGACACAGACCATTGAATATCCTGAACGCCTCCTGTCTGCACATGCTGCATCGCTCTGTCTCTGTCTCGCAGCCCCCCCACTGGGTCCAGCCGGAGCCCTGGGCCGGGTGGGGAACGACGGGCCCCCCATTGGGGCCCGGGAGTCCTGTGGCAGCCGTTCCAGCTCCAGGGGGTCCGTGGTTCTGCCTGGAGTTGAAGCAGCGCTCACAAAGTCCATCATGCTCCACGCTGAGGGTGAAGAGGCAGCCGGGTGTCTTGCACTTCATGGCGTGAGTTTCGCTGTATAGGCTGAGGCTGGGGGCGGTGGGCGGGGCTGAGCGGGGGCTGGATAACACCACCCCTCTCCCAGACGAGGAACATGGGGGGCTGCTGCTTCGGGCTCCTCTGGAGCTCACCTCAGTCTCTGATCCCCCTATCACTCCGACCCCTCCTTGTACACCTCCTCCCTTGGTCTGAACCACCCCTTCTATCCTCGCTCCTCCACCGGTAGTAGCCTGCCGCTTCTCAAAGCACTCATGGCAATGAGGCTGCGTGTCCACAGAGACGTAGAAGGTGCATCGTGGCGTGGCACAGCGGATCTCGATGAGGGAGAGCTGGGAGACAGAGAAGGGTGGTGGGCGCTGTGGCTGGGCGGCCCACGCCTGCTCCTTGTCCTCCTGCCAGCGCTGGTACTCGTGGTTGACAAGCTGCAGGTAGTCCTCCATCAGGTTCATGTCTTCAGGAAGGTTCCCCTCATCCAGCCTGAGGAAGGAGACACACAGTGTTGTTCTTAAAGCGCATTATTTGTAATTTTATACCTTTTCAGTTACATCCAGTTAACACAGCTCCTGTCACTAGTGAGCTGAAGAGGGTTCAAACAAATTAAACTACGCAACACAGATTCAACACTGTGGCCAGAACCAACTGTGACAGAAACCTTTAACTTTTTCTCATCCATTCTGTCCTATTTTGACAGAACTTAAAGGCTGTAAGTACCTTGCAGCTTTCATAATCCGTGTGGTGTCGTGGCCCAAGCCTATGACGGGGATCTCTATCAGGTGCAGGTAGTCTTTAAGAAGCCTCTCTTTGAGCTGCTGCTCCTTCTCCATCAGGAAGTGAACCTTCAGCTCCTCAAAGCCCGCCCGTCTCGGGTTGATCAGCGGTACTGCTCGGATCTCTGACAAATTCAGATCAAGACGTTACACAAACTCCCGAGCAGGCCCTCTTTCTTTCTCCCACAGTCATGTCAGCTACATCACACCTGTCTCTTTGCGTTTCCTACCTGGACCGCTGTCTTTGATGGTGATGAGGGGTGCAAAGTGCTGGGAGTCGTAGCCGAGCACTATCGGGTATTTGTAGCACTCTGTGGGCGGCCAGTGTAAAGGCAGATAAATCCCACCCACATTCAGAGGAGAGATGGAGGAGCCAGATTTCATACTCCTGACCACCTGGTCTGTTAAAAGAACAACAATTTAAGGATTACTACTGATTCACAGAAGGAACTGACCATGAGCAACTTAAATATAACTAAAGACTTATGGATGTTAAAATGTTTGAGGAAAATTCAATCTGGAAATGTTTGAGTAAACTCTTAGAAGCGCAATGTCTTCTTTTTATGCGTATATGGGAACAGCTTACTCAAAAACTCAAATATAACTGAAAACAAACTTGTCCACATTTATCCTCCGTCTAGTTTAGGACTCACCATATCCGGTCTAGTTTCCCGTTTAAGACAAACAGGAGGTCTTACAGTGAAATCAAACACTACGAGGACTTCAAAACAACCAACAGCCAAGTGTTGAGGCATGTTTTAAAGGAGATATCTTCAACTCCTCTATCACTAATAGACGTGTTGATACAAGACCGGTGGCTCTTTGATGGCAAACGAGGAGAATTAAACGTACTTTGAGATGATGAAAAAAAAAAAGCGAGTACCTGCGATGACAATGATAGGTCGACGGAGGATGTTGGAGAGGACGAAGATGTGAATATCCTCCAGAGAGTCAAACTGGAGGCCGTTGCTACTGGAGACCGGAGACGCCATCTTCACTATCTTATCCCATTCCTCCTCCCAGTTCTGGGAAAGCACACAGACAAAGACGAAGAAAATAAGCTTGTGAAATAGATCAAATTGGTGGAAAAGCAAAAAATACGTTTAAGGTATGAAAATGAGGGCAGTTACGTAAAATCAAAAAATACATTCACATTTATTTGTGCATTGCTTGCAAGTACGCAAAGGATACGACAGAAAATTTAGATTTCACCGTGTCACCAGTACATGAGTTGTGTCTTTTAGCCAAGTCTTCTACTGTCTAAACTCAGCGCTAAGTAAGTGAACAGACTTGGTCTAGTCTTCATACCATGGTGGTGTATCGGAGTCCAGTCTGAGTGAACTCCTGGGACTGGAGCAGCTCTGCCTGGAACCGGGCTTTAAACACACCGGTGTCCGTCTCTTTCAGAACCCCGTGGAGAGCTTTCCGAAGCACCAGGTCCGTGTCCTGAACACCGAGCATGTACTGAGAGGCTGCGTGAAGCAAACAATTCCCGTCTCCTACACACACACACACACACACACAGAGGAGGCAAGCAAACATTATTAGCACAATAGTTGGTTAATTCTGCACATGGGTCACAAAGTTCCAAAATAGTGCACGGGTAAACGCGCATGCAAATGCTTCGTGCGCACAGCATACACAACAGACAATTGCAGTGTGCGCAAACAGAAGTGTAACAAAAGTCTGGGGATTTCCAGGCCGTCGGGCCAGTTGTCACACTATCTGGTTGGTAGACTATTATATGACCCTCATATGTCTAACAGGACACACACGCTGCAGACAAAGCTCAGGCTTTACCCAGCTGGTTGGAGAAAAAATGGCCCATAGTTTACCTGAAACTGTTTTTAAAAAATATATAAAACTTTACAACTTAAATCTGCACACAGAATTACCAACAGTTTGTTACCTATATCCTACTTATTGCTCAGAGCGGTGGTTGCTCAAAAGACGTGCTGGTGTAAGAGTAGCTTAAAATCCTGGAATTTTATTTGGTCTCCTTCGGCAGTACTGGGTCTTTTTCTCATTGTGAAACAGCAGAGGCCATATTTGTCAATGTGTGCAGCTCTGAAAAACCCTGTTGCCACACTAAACACAGGAATTTCCCTGCGCTAACTTCTGCCTTTTGTGTGCGCGCGTGTGTGTGTGAGTGTGTGTGAGTGTGACTGTGTGTGTGTGTTCCCCTCCTATGATCCCAACTCATCAATGCTACTCAGCTGGTCCTGTACTTTCCACAAGGGCGTGACTTGGACAGGATGGAATGTTATCGTTTTAACTACTGCTATCAACACCCGATGAAGGCTGTGATTAATGAGCACTGAGATAACATGTGCCCTCACATGCACAAATACACAAAAGTGTACCGTAATATGTATGTTTTGTCTACTTCTTCTATTCGCAAGTGTTCACCTGGAAGTAGCTCACACACCTCAAACACACACACACCCTTATTTGTACAATGCTTCTGCATCAAAATGAAACTTTCACACTTTCAGATGAGCGGCTCGTGTTACAAGAACTAAACCTCAGCACAAAAAAAGAACTTTAAATCTAAAAAAAAAAACAGCTGAGAAAAGGTTAGCCTTCGCAACGAAGATTCTAAAACGTGTTCTGCCTTGAGGTAAGCGTGCCATAGGCCAAGCTGTGATCAGCTTTCTCAGAATAACATTAACCGTGGTGCAAGATGAATGTAATGTGAGATACAGTTGTTTTCATTCAACTGAAAGAACATCCCAGCGTGTTTGGAGGGAAAAACATCCACTTCTATTTCAGACTGGCGAGCTGTTGTTGCATTTCGGTGCTCTTGCATCACTCAACAAAAACATAAAATGCACAGCTCTCTAGTGAGAAAAGGCATCCTCAACAGAGACAAAGGCATACGCGAGGAGGCACAAATGTCCACATGCACCATCGCTTCCTCTTGCGCACAAAAAACACAGACTTTTGACCCTGAATCGAGATGCCCGGCCGCTGACTAAAGATGAAAGACAGTCGGCACGTCTCATCGGTCTAAATATAGACACTTCCTGAAAATAAGTCAGGCCGGGCTCGAGCTTATTTGGTTGCCATCCAGGTGACAGCAAAAGTTGGCAAAGCTGTGGCACCAGTGGGGCTCCAGGTTTGCATCATCCCACTCTTTGTCCCAACAAGAAAGTGCCGCTCAAGAATATTTTTACTTCTGCATCGGGAAAAAACAAAATAAAATTGCAGAAGCAATTAATTCCAAGTAATGTGGATTGCACAAGCAAAACTTGAAATCTGTACTTAGACGGCAGAACACTGCTGCAGTGTATGTAGAGCGACTGTGTTGCAGCTGAACAAATCCTGCCTGATGGGGACACATGACAGACATGGGATGCAGTTTGGGAAAAACCCTCGGATGTATCCCAGACATTTAAGACAGAAGGCGCACTGACTTCTAATAACGCCTTTCTTCACTGGCTTTTATGAAACAGGATGTGACCCTGATATTTTTTAATTGAATGTTTATGAGGCTGTTTTGTTTTTACGGTGGTCAGCTCTATTTTTTCACTCTTGTGTTGTAATAAAGTCGGGTTTTTTTTTTTTGGCGGGGGGGGATTAATCTTTGGTACGTTCACAGAGACGACGACCTGAGAAAAGAAATTTCGAACTAATGAGTAAATTGAGGTCCCAGATGACGGATCTCTGATAACAGTGTTGGATGTTCACTGACGGACTTCTTCTTCTTCTCTCACGTTTTCTGCGTGTGTGTGTGTGTGTGTGTGTCTGCTGAGCTCCAGTGACTCAGCAGCAGTCAGTCAGTCCTCTGTGTGTGTGTGTGTGTGTGTGTGTGTGTGTGTGTGTGTGCGTGCGTGTGTGTGTGTGTGTGTTGTCCGTCCTCTGCTCAAAGTCACTTCTGGGTCCTTCAGAGTTAGACGCTCCGGCTCTAAATTCTCGTCTCATCTTTATGACATCATCCTCGCAAGCCAGGAAATTCCATGCAGGTTTTACTGGCAGCAGAAGTCAGAAGCGTTTATCATCAATTCAGGGGTCTTTCTGAAGAGGAACCGCGTATTGATGACAGTTACAGGAACCTCTTCCGTCATTACTAACTTTAGAACTGACAGAGACCCTCATAAAGAGTTTCGATATTTATATTAAAAGAAAAAAAAAAAAAACAAGCATTAGGACACAAACTGGTTCCTCATCCATCCGGCAAGTTCTGATATGACACGTTGGAATTTTCTCACATGAGTAAAACAAATAGTTTCCTTTGGAAACACACACAATTAGAGGCAAACTTGTAACGCTGATTGATTTCCGCTTCCTCTTTCTGTTGTGAACGCAACAGCTGATAACCTTCTTTAAAGACTGTTTTTCTTCTTCCCTCACCTTAAAATAGATGTGATGTCCACACCAGATGTGTTTAAGTTACTGTATCGTAGAAGAAAAGGCCACCGGAGACAATGAGACACAGTTGGAGTTGGTCCCATCTGAGCACCGACACATGAGCCTACCACAGGCAGGCAGGAAGGTGACAAACTGAAGGTAAAATTATGTGATTTTTTTTTTTTCAGATCCACTGACATTCAGGCTCCTTAGAAACACCTACACAGAAAAAGAGGGGGCATACCCCGAATGTTGTGAATAAAAAACTGTGGAAACAGTCGGCTCTGAAACATCGCCGACAGTAAACAACAGTCCTGCGTGTGACGCCAGAGAATTTCCCAGTACAGAGCTATGATCACAAGTAATCAGGCCCATTTCTAAATGTTTGCCTGCCCTGGGATGTTCCCGTGTTACAACATCCACGTAATAGAAAACATGACTTAGCAATGGGCTTTCTGAGCTCCGGCGCTCAGTAAAACCCAGGGGGCTGCTGCTGAATGAGTCCACGTGAAATCGGAACTAGCGTCCCTCGATTGTTGTCATTTACAGTAACCCTGCTTGTGAGTAATGACATCTCCGAATCTACATATCAAATAGCACTGACTCATAAAATCGCACCTTCTCCATCACAGAAAATGAAACAAAAGCAAAACACATCCTCTGTGTGAACAATAAAGACCGCTGCACTTCCTAAAATCATGGAGGAAAAAGTTGAACATCACCTCCGTTGTTCTGCACAACGACTAAACCATAAACCTGAAGCATCCCAACTTCATCCAAACCATAATCCAACACTAAGCACCATCTTCCTTACCATTGGTGCGTAACGGCACCATCTTCTTCAGCTCCCGACACCAGTTGAGCTTCTTCTCCTGCTCCAGCGACGCCTGCATGGCTCGGTCCAGGATGGCGGCCTGCACCACCTCCCTGAAGGCCTGGGGGAAGTGGTTCATGGCGATCATCTCCAGCGTGTAGCGGTGCATCCCCCGCAGGTGGTGCATGAGGCCGCCGCTGGCCGCCGGCTTCACCACGTCGTTGGGCACTCGCTGACGGATCTTCACCGCCTTCAGCAGGTTGGACACAAACAGGAATTTGGGGAGGAAGTTCTGACCCTGCGACATGGCGGACGGGTGGAAGGAAGGGAGGAAGAGGAGCGAGGACGAGGAGGAGGAGGAGGAGAGGAGGAGGAGGAGGAGGAGGCACCAACCGCCGATGACCAAACAACGTGGAAACTGGATGGAGAGAAAAAGGGGGAAGATGTTATTTCTCAGTAGAGTACAGTAGCAACAGATTGGTGGGAAATTTTCAGCGGAGATTCCCCTTCCTTAATAATTCTCAAGTTAATTTACAGTTTTGTTCGGGAAACCACCCAATCGCGCACAGGATCACTGGCTGTTTGGTGCTTTTCCACTGGAGATTCTGCCAGGGCCAAATTGAATGAAAGTACACAAAGACCCCCTTTGTATTCTTGTTTGTTCTTTTAATTCTCTCTCTCTTTTTTTTTTTTCGTCTTGATGTTTTTTTTTTAAAAAAGTTTCCCCCAACAGGGCGTCCCAGAGTCCCACTGAGCTCACAGACTTCCAACAGTAAACTGGTGTTTTCCCGACTTTTAAACGAAGGCCACCCAGGGCTTCCCAGGCTGCTGGGAAGGTCACAAGGCCTCCTGCCTTGACAACACCTCAGCCCTAAATCAAGAGGGACATCTTTAGAAAGATTTCACATCATCGCTTGAAGTTATCTGAACACGAGCGCCAACAAAACACAACGTAAAGTCACTTTAAAGCGTTTAAGGTCCAATTCCCAACCTGGCAGGAGCAGCAATGCACAAGAGCTGCTTTAAAAAAAAAGGACTATTTCACCCAAACTGTACTCACACACACTCTGAGCTCTCAGGAAGTAGAAAGTGGCGGTCAGCACGAAGGCCTGGAGTTTTGCTGACTTTTAAACTTCCAGCAACATCAGCCTTTTAAAGGGTCGCTCAGCTGATGCAGTTGAAGTCCCCCTCACCACCACCACCAACAAAAAAAGCAAAAAACAACACCTGAATCCTGAGCTCACCGTGGCCTCTGTGGCTCCACTACGCAAACAGCAGCAGGTGCAACAACAGACTAGGCCATGCTAAAGGGCTAGTCAGTCAGTCAGTCAGTCAGTCACACGAGGGAGCAGACAACACACACCTGGATGTCAGTGTTGACACGAATCGCTGGTGTGTTGTAGCGTTACAGTGTGTGTGTGTGTGTGTGAGTGTGTCACAGCGGGCAGACTTTACGCAGGCACACCGTGGACGCACAGCTGGTGGACGCTGCGGTTCGAGGCTGGCTGAGCTACACACACACACACACACACACACACACACACAAAACACAACAACAGGAGACTTTGCTGACGTTAAAAGCTTACGTAATTCCAATGACAACTACCTTTGAAACAATGTAGCGTTCGATCGCGTCTCACCGCGCGGGGATCGACGCCGTGCGGCCGCGCAGATGCCACATTCGGCCGCTTAAATGCCCCGTTATCCGCTCGGGGGTGACGTCTTTGTAAACAATGGCTGTCAAAGCCACTGTCGTGAGCAGGCTTCAAGCTTCCTCCATGTCCCCAGAAACACGACCATACATTCACTCAAGGCCCAAACGTGATGTTGCCCGCCGAGTCTCGTCGCCTT
>NW_007578607.1:77324-103798 GCF_000690725.1 Stegastes partitus
AAAAAAAAAAAAAAACCCGAAGAGAAGAAGACTTGTGGCTGCATGTGTGCATTTATTTGTGTGTTTAAAGGCCTGGATGACTCCAGCTATTGCAATGATGATGTGATGCTGCTGTGACTGTTCGGAAATCATGACAAACACGCTCTCTGGATGGAGGGGGGGTTGGTGCCTTGCTCAAGGGCACTTCAACAGCAGATGTGGTAGAATTATCTAAATCATGTACCTGATCTCTTTCTACTGTTTGTTTTTTGTTTTGTTATTATTATTATTGAGTTCAGGTATTAACAGTTTCACATAAGTTAAATGACAGTATGTTTCTTTAAAAATATACATTGAAGTGCCCAACGAAAAACAAAACAGCAAAAAAAATAAAAATAAAAATAAAAGTTAATCAAAAATCATTGAAAGTGAAAGGAATTGTACTAAAATGTATATCCCTTAAATATTCATATAATGAGCACAATGCAGGGGTTTGACTTCAAGCTTACTTAAATCACAATAAAATAAAATAAAATAAAATAAAATAAAATCTCTTGAGAGGGATTGGATGCCTTGCTCAAGGACACTTAAGAAGCAGATGTGGTAGAATTATCTAACTCATTTATTTATCTGATCTATTTCTACTACTTTTGTTTGCTTGTTTTAAAATTTAGTTCAATATTAACAGTTTCACGCACATTTAAGTACAATGTGATTCTTTTAAAATACACACTGAAGTGACCAACAAAAAACAAGACAGCAAAAAATAATAATATAAAAACAATCATTAAGAATTAAAGGAATTTTTACTATTTTAAAAAAAGACAAAAAAAAAGAGAAAAAGAAAAACTCTTAACCAGGGGTTGACTTCAAGCTTGCTTAAATAACAAAAAAAAAAAAATCCCTTCAGTGGGATTAGATGCCTTGCTCAAGCACACTTAAGAAGCAGATGAAGCCTTTCTGTTTCCCTCATGAGCGAGATTCTGTCAATTAATCTCTTTCTGTCTCTTTTTTTCTTGTATTAATTTGTTAGTTCATTGTTTCATGGATAATGAACACTAAAGTGCAGTTTGTTTGTGCCCAGTCCACACATGCTCATAAAACACCAAAACATGACTTCTTTTAGTTAAGTTTTACAACCATTTAACCAAAGATTATATTCTGTAATCATCATGCAATGAGCGTACACCAGAGGTTGACTTCAAACTCACTTAAATCACCAAAAATAAATATTTCTTCTGTGGGTCTTCTCTGCTTCCCATAGGTGCAAGATTCATTTTATTTCTTCCTTGCATTAGTTATTTTATTTATTTTTTGCTTCATGTTTGTTTCGTGCACATTTGAGTGCAGTTTGTTTATTTTAAAATACACATTGAAGTGCTGCAGTCGTAAAACAGACAAGAACATAATTTCTTTTGGTTAAACTTTATAACCATCCAGCCAGGAGAATTGATCAGAAATAAAGGCCAAAAAATAGAGCCCTTAAATCATCAAATAATGAACCAGGGTTGTCTTCAAACTTACTTACAGCATCAGAAGCAGATGTGGCAGATTCATCAAACTAATCTCTATTTTTTTTTTTAGTTATTTCATTTTTTAAAATAGTTTTATGCACATTTAAGTGTAGTTATTTTTGTTTGTTGTGCACATTCAAGTTTTTAGTCCACCAAGACACCAAAAAGAAACTTCTCTTAGTTCAGTTTTTCCACACCATCCAGGCAGAAGAATTCATCAGAAATCACAGCAGTGTCACTAAAAATTACATCCTATAATGGACACGAACCAGGTGTTGTCTTTAATCACACAAAAAAAGACAGATTTTCTCTTCCGGTGGTCAGAGGGGATTCGTGCCTTGCTCAAGGACACTTGGTGCAAGATTAATTCGACTCATCTCTTTTTATGACTCTTTTTTCTTGCTTTTGTTGGTAATTTAGTTCATTATTAGCTGTTTCAGGCACATTTGAGAGCAGTTTGCTTCTTTTAAAATACACATTGAAGTGCCCGGCCAAAAAACAAACAACAAAAAAGACAAAACAACCCTGCAGTGGTTTAAAAAAAAAAAAAACATCAAGAACATAACTTCTTTTAGTTAAGTTTCATAACCATCCAACTAAGAGAATTTATCAGAAACTAAGGGCTTTTAACCAAAAATGAAAACCTTTAAATCATCCTATAACGAACACACTTTCTAACCATCCAACCAGCAGAATTTCTCAGAAAACAATAAGGTACAGCTCTTAAATCATCATATAATGAGCATGAATAAGGGCGTCGCACTACTGAGCTCCAGAAGTGCTTATTCTGGAGCAAATCTGTGCTTTTCTGTTACCTTGCAAGACCCACTGGTGCAAGATTCATTCCACTAATCTGTCTCTACCTCTCACCTTTTCGTCAATTAGTCATTATTTATCATTAATGCACATTCAAGCACTTCTTTTGTCAGGCACGCTGAGCTGCTTGCACGCCCACATGACGCCAAAAAATAAAGCTGCAGTGGCGAAACGTTGGGAAAAACAGGAACTTCTTGCCTAAATTGCACACAAAGAGCGTCTCTCTTTGTCTTCTGTGTTACGCTCTATACAATAAATCTTCCACTAAAAGGTTCTCCTCCCAAAAAACACAAAGGTTTTCTAACCACATGTGCAAGACAACTTATCGGAAACATAGCCAACTCAACTAAAAACTATCACTTTAAATCATCGTGTAAAAACAATTTATAAAAGATGTTCTCTTCAACCCACATGTTCATGACTGTGCACAAGCATATGACTTTACAGAACAGTTATTTTTCATCCCAAAGTAGATCTAAACTCAACATTTGCAGCATCCATCATTGCAGCCCGTCTGTAAGCGTCGAATCACTCGTGCTGCTGTGTGCTGGTGGGTTATGGTGGCTAACAAGTCGTATTATCACCAACTGAGTCACTTAATGCGTGACAACTGTTGTGCTGTGGTCTACCAGTCTGGAGGCTACGACACAGAAGCAGTCCCAAGTCTGCACTTTTGTTCCAGCCGTCACATTTGACCTACTGGTGCTGCATGTTTAAGCACGACGGATGAGACGGAAAGGCGTGAGTGGACAAAATACTACTTGGTTTCCATGGCGACACGTTTTACAGTTGGCTCGGTTGCAGGTACGTGTGCACAAAAACAATATAACATCACCTTTTCAGCGCTCAATCTGTTGGCTAAATTTAAGTAATTGTTGATTTTTGCTGGAGAAAAGGTTGAAAATATAAAAAATAAAAGTGTCTATAAGTTATTAGCACCCAAAGTGATGTCTTCAGATTATTTGATTTGTCTAAAACAAAGAAAAAAAGTATTCGAAAAGCAGCAAATCTTCCAACCTGAGACTCTAGAAACAACAAATTTAACATTTCAGACACAATTTTTGACAATTAAATTCTTTCTTAATTGACTGATGGGTAATAAATTGATCATTTTACCTTTTCGTTGGCAGGAAGGAGCCGTCAGACAGACCACCAGTGCAATCCAACCAGGATCTCAGCAACTAAAAGCAGGCGTAACAAGAATCTGACTTCCAGAAAGCGACATCTATACAAAGAGGGTGATGTTATCTTACGGTAAGCAAGTCACAGGTAAGACTTGTTGTTGTCAGACGTGTTGCTATAAAGTTGGAACATTTTGTCTTATCTGATTCACTCCTTGCTTTCTACTTTCCTTTCTCCTCCCTGTGGAAAGACTCTCAGCTCTGTGTTGTGCTGGCCAGACACTGGAAACCACAGTTGAGCCTCCTACCTGCTCATGTGGGGAACAGAAACTAACAATGACCTGACGGCATGCATTCATGTGGGGTGAGCTCACTGAATCAGCCTCACCTTTTACAGCCTAAAGCCTGCGTCCCAAGATGACGTTCAGCACATATTGCGTGTCAAAACGAACGAGCAAAGCGTCATTTTACTGATTAAACAAATGACAGTCGCTGCTCTGCTGGGTCTGTTTGGATGCTACTGGCTCTTATCACAGACGATTTCATTTTCCATGTCTTTTTTTTTATTGCTTCCCTTCCTGGGTCACATGCCGGCTGAGTCACCGGCTGGATTGATCAATAGTAGCCGGTTGTGGAAGCAATGAAAAGCAAAGCAGACATCAGCACATGGAAAACCCCAGAAGACACAACTGACCCACTGTGCGGCTCCAGATCACCAGGTGGTTCAGTATGAGCAAGCCTCCGAGTTCCTCGCTGTCCAAATCTGTGACTGCACATGATGCGGTCAGATACGCCGAGAAGAGTTCAACGAAAAACACTCACCTCTGGATTGTTTCTGAGTGTGCTGGGAAGCCCACGCTGGTCCCAGTACCAACGAAGTGCCCCTCATTACAAGCCCTCATACTAAAGCAGTACTACGGGGACCTGCTGGAAAGATGAGTAAGTTTAGAAAAGGGCTTCCTGTCTTGTGAGCTTTATTCTCAAATATGAGAAATAACATTTATGCAGTCACACATTAAATCACCATCTGACCAGCCAGTGTGTGTGGTTTGTTCAGAAAACAGAAGCACAAATGCAGATTGCTGTGTTTTTAAGTTTAATTTTGAGGTGGTGGAATAGAACCAGGTACAATTAATCAGTTCAGTTCCATTCAGAAACAACATAGAGGCTGTTTGCAAGGTCACACAGAGGAGTAAAAATAATCTGTTCACATTATAATACTCATATAATAGTAGAAGTAGTGATGTAACATACACAATTCACTAAACACAGTTAAGATATGTGAGGTTGCATTCAAGGACCAGCACTGCTCTCATGTGCAGATCTGAGGTGCTTGTATTTAACTGGGCACTCCACTCACTTTCCTCTCCTCTCCATTTATTTAACTGCTATAAATACTTTATAAATTACTCAGAAAACATACAAAATGTGAAGCATTGTGGGAAAAAAGGGGTTTTCAAAGCAGCTAGTTTGCTCCACCGTCACCAACTACAACACTGAGTATACATTAAAACATCAGCAATAAATATAAATTCATAGAACAGACATTCACATGGAGCACTATTTTGATATCTGAGCACGTACTGCAGATGTAAGACTTACATATGTTTAGCAACATTTTAAGACGTCAATATTTTACTGTGTGGTTTTGCTGCTTTTCATAAAGTAAAGGAAATAAACTCGTCCTCCACCATCTGGAAAAAACAGAGCGACACATTTTAGAGCTTTTTTCAGTTTTCAAGCCACGTTTAACAGGCTTCTAAAACATATTTAGAATAAGAAGGCTGCAGTGACGGGTATACCCTGTGTCTGATTGTGCTTTTGTTGGCACTTTTCAATTTAAGAATACACTAAATATACATTAAAACAACTCATCTTAGGGGGTTTTGGACATGTTTGCTTATTCTCTATTAAGGGAAGCTATGATTGCTAAAAGAAATATGCAAGAGTGTGACTCACTGAGACTTTGACTGATAATAACCTTCACATTGTACCAAAAAAAAACAAAAAAACTGACGTCAACTTTTGTTCCTGGCTGGCAGTAACTTCTTTTCTGCATGTGCGCGGCGCTGAAAAAGGCTGCAGTGACCTTGTTACTGAGTTAAATGCCACTACCTGTGCTTGAACCCAGATATCTCCTTCACATCTTCTTCTACCCTCCCCCAGTCTTTCCTGTTCCTCTCTTTTACCTGCTGTGTGAAATCAAAGCAAAACCAAAACAAGCAAGAAGAAGGCTGCCTAAGTTACTGCCTCGTATTCATGTCATAAAAAAGCATCTTATGAAGGCCTGAACCAGCACGGCAAAAGGCGCGGAGCAACAGAAATCGAGGGTTTGCGACCATCTCAGACATGTCTGGATTCACATGCCTGTCTGCTGGTAATCCAGGTGCTTTACACTAATCTATAAGCCTCATAATACGCACATATATACGTCCTCGGGAGTCATACGTCTCTTGTGTTCTGACAGTGTGGCCAGTCCCTCGGAGTGACTTCTGAACCCAGATCGTTCCATCAGAGCCCCAAAAGCCTCGGAGCCCCGTCCTGGTATGAGGTGTCAGGGCAGCGGGGAGAACCCTGGGGAGAACTGTGAAGGGGAACATCTCAATGCTCTTCTGGCTCTTCTTCTCAGTGGAAAGCACCTCGGAGGCGGATCGAAACCAACTCCCACTGCATAAAAAAATAAAAAAAATCACTCGACACAGCTTCATGTAGGTGAAGGGTGACTTCACCTTCACATTGTCTAGTTGTCATATATGCATTATTTTTTTTTGGGGGGGGGGAGGCATCAGTTAAAGGACACCTGTGAAGGTTCAAGCTGACCTGGATGGACAGAAGAAGAGTGGGTTGAACAGGTGGAAGGTGAAAGGCACATTGAAGACATTATGTTGATCAAGCCTGACCTCTAGTGGCGTTTGTGGAGAAACACAGACGGAAGTTGAGTTAATAATTTACCCAAGTTGTGTATTCAGGAGCTATTTTGAGGCGCTTGCCATTTACCTGAATGTTGTGTCACCTTCTACATTTACTCCACTGCATTTATGCTCTGCAAAGTCATCATTAAATAAATGATGAGGTCCTGCAGGGTACAATCAGATGAGGAAATATAAAGCTCTTTAGATAAAAACATAAACAAATTTAACAATTTCCTTGAGGTTTACACCGAAGGGATCAATAAAGTTGTATTCTATTCTGTTTTATTCTATTCTATTCTAAACCATCAAGATAAAGTGTACAAGGAACATAAACACATCTTTAAACATACATTTCAAAAGCAATAAAAGCCCTAAACTAAATGTTAAAGTGCAGTTTTAAACATTCAGAAGCCTCAGATTTGGTTCAACCAAAGGCAGACAAACAGAAAAGTCCTCAGCTCTGATTAAAAGAACTGAAAGTTGCAGCAGACTTGCACTTTTCTGGGAGTTTGTTAAGGATATGTGATGCGTAAAAAGTGAAAGCTGCCTGTTTTGTTTTGATAGAAAGTAGACCTGCTCCAGACAACCTGATGGGTCAGAATGTCCGGATCAGAAATGTATTTTGGCCCTAAATCATTCAGTACTTTATAAACCAACAGCAGTATTTTAAAATCAACTTTTCTGACAGACAAGAAGAAAGTCAGTGTGAAAACCTCAGAACTGGAGCGACGTGATCCACACGAGCTGCAGCCGTCTAATTAGCCGACACTAGTGAAAACACTTACAGTAGTCGAGTGGGCTAAAGACAAATGTATTGATAAGTTTTTCCAAGTCATGACTAGACATGAGCTGTAGGCTGACTTGCTAATTATTCTAATGTGGCTGTTGAGATTCATGTCTGAGTCCATAACCACACGAAGGTTTCTGACTTGGTTTGTGGTTTTTAACATTAACAACCAAAGCTGACTTGTATTCATACTTCTGTGGCGCCAAAAACAATTACTTCAGTTTAGTCGTTGTTTATTTGAGGACAATTCTGGTACACCCAGGCGTTTATTTGTTCAA
The DNA here is from genome assembly GCF_000690725.1 of Stegastes partitus. Classification (NCBI taxonomy): domain Eukaryota; kingdom Metazoa; phylum Chordata; class Actinopteri; family Pomacentridae; genus Stegastes; species Stegastes partitus. The sequence continues at coordinate 84,732 of NW_007578607.1, forward strand.
TTGTACTTTCACATAAGTAAAATTTGGAAAGTTTGACGCTGTAACATTCCTTTTCTTTCTCCACTTTCACCAACAAACTGTAAAACTGAATCAGCTGCCAGGTTGAACTTCTCAAAACAAGTGCATGAAAGACTGATGTATAAATACTTGATCAGATCTGCTTTTTAACATTTACATATTTTAATCTTCGACACCCTTCTGATAACCTCCGCTGGCTGAATGTAGTTGATGATAATGCAGGCTGCTGCCTCGAACAGAAATTTGGCAGAAGACTCTTGAAAATCTGTCGATAAAATCTAACAAGGCCAAACTCCTCATGTTGAACTGCAGGTAGCACCTTAATGTGAAGGAAGTCAACAACCCACACTTCTGCAAGAATGAAGTTAGCCAATCTGATTATTAGAAAGGCCTCTGAAATTCAGTTTGTCTTCGTAAGACTGTTTTTCCATTGTTTCTCACAGTGTGAATCACATATTGTGATTTGGATTCACCACCTTTGTCAGCCAACAGTTCAGTCCTCCATCATACACGTACTCAGCATATATTATTAAAAGCAGTGTTGAGAAGTAAAACAACAGCTTTCATGTATTTGTATACATGATGTATTTATATTTCACTTGTACATTTCCATATTCATGCCACCTTTTAATTCCGGGGGCAGCTGTGGCTCAGGTGGTCGGTCAATGATCGGAAGGTCGGCGGTTCGATTCCGCCCTGTAACCTGCGTCATGGTTGTTGTGTCCTTAGGCAAGACACTTCACCACCTTGCCTGGTGTGAATGCATGTGAATGGATTGTTTGCGGTGGTGGTTGGAGGGGCAGAATGGCAGCCACGCCTCTGCCTCAATCGTAGCTACCACCACTGGAATGAATGTGTATGAATGAATAATTGGCAGTGTAAAGCATCTTTGAGTGTCTAGAAAAGCACTTTATATAAATCTGATCAATTATTATTATTATTCTATTGCGCTACAATTCATCTGGCAGGCAAAGTGATAGCTGCCTTTGAAACAGTCATTTGGACCCAACTAATCTTTTTAAGTTAAGTTAATATAGAAGTTGGGTTTTTTTGTTTTAACTGGACATTTGAACTTGAGTTAATGTAATATGAGGTCTTTTGGCTTGAAATGATGTGTTGAATGAATTAGTCCGCACTGTTTAGATTGAAAACTCTCCAGATACTCTTCTTTTATTTGCACATTGATGATGATGATGATGATGATGATGGTGCAAGCTTTCCATACGTCTTTGCTTCATGTTAAACAGTCTGACTCACTGGATGTAGGCTGCAGCAGGTTTGGTTTTCTCCTGCTCTTCCACTAGCTTCATGTTACTGTTCTCTCTTTGATAAACAAAAACCTTAAGACCAGCAGCCCACCACCCTGAAAACATCAAGTTTCGTTCAAGTTCTGGATGCTGCAAAAAGGCCGCCCTGGTTGTTTTTTTTGTGGTAAATCATAACAGTTTTAATCGCACTGCTCATCTTCCTGTATGCAAATGTTCCACCAAAACAGTTCCCCCACCGTTGTTATTTAGAGTTGACCCCATTACTGTTTCCTGGGCACAAGATGATTGCGATTGGTTAAAGAAACACAAACAAGCCAGAGCTTTTGTCCCCTTCACATATCAGAACGAGGACGGATGCAGTCAGACCCTTCTGTCTTCTGGTTATGCGAGACTAGATGTGAAATTAAGTCATGATTGTTATTAAAAAACATACAGTCCACACACCCTTAAGTTTAACAGTCATTGACTTTGCTTCAAGATGTTTTCAGCAGCTGCAGCTTTAATTTTTTGTGTCAAGTAAATAACTGACTCTTCAAAGGGAGAAAACATGAAAAGACAGGAAGTTTGTAACGACTAAACAGTGGATTTAATTTAATATATTAATTATAATTAATTGTTTCCTGAGGTTCAGCTGATTTAACTCAACCAGTTTAGCATTTTTAGAACTTATTCGATGAAACTGAACTAAATATTTGACCTCAGTTCAGTTTACTAACATTTTGTGGCAGCAGGGTTACAGACTGGAGGAGTGTGATGATGAATAAGACTCTCATCATCTGAAGGGCCTCAACTGTTGCACCAGACTGTTCCTTCACAGAACTAAGGCAACAACCAGCAAGCAACCGTGCATCTGCAATTAATTTAACACACTCTTTGCACTATGGCCTAACCTAACAGTACTCTCTTTACCCACATTTTCTTGCTGCTCTACTGTGATGCTGCTGCAAACTCTTACCACTGCTGCTGCTGCTGCTGCTGCTTGTCCAGGTATCATCTCTGCAGCTCCACCTGTCTTGGAGGAAACATGAGTTCATCTGTGTGTCACCTTCCGGCAACATGCAGCAGTTCAGCTGATTGGTTTGTTGTTTCTGCTTCTCTTGCTGATTTGCAGAAGGAGTCAGTTAGTTCTTGAGTGCCACCTGCAGGTTGGTTGGTAGTGTTTACTCTTCTGGGACTCCCATTGGCTGGGAGACGTCATAAAACTAGATTTTCAAATCAGTAACAGGGAAAATAAAAACAATATGAAGTATCGATATCAACACAGATGTGATATTTTTAATTGTTAAAAGCAGCTAATAAACTGTCATGTAAGGAAAATAAACCGGTCAGGATTATTAAGGTGAATTTATTATTGATAGGATGCTTATACAAGTATTTATATGCAACAAAATATGAATTAATTCCCACTAAATCTAAAACTAGACAGTCTTTTAGAATAAATAATTCATTGTGTGACTTCTCAGAACTATTTCTGTGTTGTGTGTATGAGCTACTGCATTTAAATCAAATACAGCAGCCCCTAGAGGAGCAATAATGTGTCCAGGATGTGATCCAACGTGTGATCTGTCCGTTTATTGCTCACTAGAACGGCAATAAATAGTCAATAATTGATGGTAGATTGAGAGAAAATGAATCAGTGACTTTTTAACCATTCCTCATCTTTATTACTTCTGATTTTAATCCTTTTGTAAATCAAAAATATTAAATATTTACTAGTTCTGGCTTTTAAAATGTGAGAATGAGGCTTTTCTTTGTTATATATGATTTTTAAGTGGCTATTTTTGTGTTTTGTACAATTTTATTTTATTTTTTTTAACTATTTGAGATTTTGTTGTTGCCAAAAACTTTAAAAGCACTCTGCTCAAGTTACAGCCCTCGTATTACCTACAAATTTTGTAGCTCTAATCATTGAAGTTTGACCTTTTATTTGGTTGTTTCTTCACAATATTGCTTTCATGTTGTCGATTAACTTCGTGGTGAAATACGCTGTAAAGTTGAGGTGGTTTGAGTCTCCAGAAGAGAAATACTGTACTGGGTTGCGACATGAACAGTAGTTTCCCAACCTGTGATTCAACGCAAAGCAAAGTGACAGAAACACGCTCAGCAGGGGTGGATACTGTAAACACAGCCGATACGCTCCAACACCGTTAAACCGTCGCTGATCCTTCAGATGTTTTTTTTTTTCCTTCTTTCTCTTTCCGCTTCGTTTACTTTCCCTTACTGTCACTGTACGTCTCACCCTCGTGTCATTTTCTCTCCCTTCTCCTCCTTTTTTTTCTCGTGCACACTCCTTTTGTCTCTCCACCCCTTTCACAGAGAAACCAGAGCTGTCAGGACTTGCTGAGCAAAGTCGAATTCTCACTGGGGCCTGTCTCTGGGTGTGGCTCTCTGTGTGTGCATGTCATAATTTATGACTCACGTCTGTGGATCTTTGTGTTCTTTTATCAACTACGTTCCTCAGAGTTCCTGCATTCGTGGGCATGGGTGTGTTTGGTAGCAACTTCTGCGAGCGTAAACACAACCAGGAACATTATTTGCATACAGACTGTAACTGAACTTTATCCTTCACTTTAATAACACTGTAAACAAAGACACTAGTGATTCATCTCGGGGTGATTCACTTTTGGTTCTAAAGTAAAATTTCACAAGCTTGTATGATAAGTTTATGTTTACTTCTAGTTAACCATAGCAACCTTAACCCTCTTTTAATCCTAAAAACTACAGATGAATAATAAAACATTTGGCAAAGTGTGTGCACACAAACTATAAAAAAAGAAAAGTCCCCGGGATCATTTCCTCCAGCTTTATGTTCCTCTCCCACCCCTCAGACATATAAAAACAGCTGCTGCATTTTAAATGAAAGTGGAACCGCTTCAAATAAAAGAAACTCTTTATTGCATAAAAATACACAGACTACAAAAAATAATTCATACTACAGCAGAAAAACCAGCTGGAATTTCCAATGAGACATTCCCTATAGTACAGTAATGATTTAAAATGCTGGCGTTGAAAACAGACTCATTCCCACAAGTAAAAGCATGTTTTCACCTCGACCTCCGGGACATGCAGTTTAGTGTCTTCAAGTGTAAAACTGCCCGTTTCCGGACAGATTACCAGTTAAAATTATAAAACCAAAGGAGCTTTTTAAGCAGACATTTGCTGCGTAAACAGCGTAAAAGAATCCAGGTCAGATCATTAAGTTGGATTATGGCCACGTATCAAAAATCAGCTGTCGCTTCTCTTTTATCATCCTCCAGTTGCAAATTTCTCTTTTAAAAGTCTTTCCTTTTAATTAAAGAAAAAGTGATTTGATCTTGTTTGGGCATGAACAGAATTAGTCAGTAAAACCAGACTGACCAGTTGGATTGAACATTCGAGGTTTCAATAACAGAAGAAGAAGAAGAAGCTAAGGCACAGGTTTTACACACAGCGAGTCCGACGATTGTACAACTTGGCCTCAGAATCTCAACCAGCCAACACAGGGTTAGCCAAACTGGCATCATCAGAACCTAGAAAATAGATGTTTGGTTGTCTGTCTGCGACTAAAAAATGATTTATCTTTCCCTCTGAATGCGCCTACACTGAGGCGACAAACATGAAAAAAAACACAGAATTAGCTTCTAAATTTGTCTTGTTCCCTTTAAACCACAATTTTGACATCATTTATTAAACAAGGCAGTTTGGACCATCTCGAAAATTTTCATTTACAGGTTGTAGAGCGACTCTTCTCTGGAAGGGAATATTGCAAAAAGAAAAAAAAATCATTTGATCAAATTGGAAAAACTGAGTAGTCAAGAACATTTTTGAGTAAGACTATGGTTAAAGCATAGCGGAAATTCGTCTTAAAAAATCTGCTTCCCGTTCAATTCAAGAACACCTCTTCTTCTTCCTCCGTGTCACATGAAGCGTCGCACCACACGTCTACTCATGAATTATTATCAGCGTTCACAACACGTCCAACGACAGCACGGCAAACTCCCACAGCTACACCCCCTTTGGTAATAATAAGAATACAAAACTCTGGAGACAAACAGCAGATAAGAAAAACGCGTAAAAAGGTGCAAACACGACTGTTAAAACTACATGTACAGTTCTATATATGTGTAGATTACATTCAGCTTCTGAGTCCAAACCTTTGCTTCCTTCTTACCTTATGCACAACAACATATTGGGAAAAAAAAAGACACACGACGAAGAAAAACTAATTTAAAACACAGGACAAAACCAAACGATGGATTTATCTTCCAGCCTGTGCAAAAAAACATTCCAGATTTTAGGAGATAAATCAGGTGAAAGCTATGTTTTTTGTTTAGTTTGTTTTACACCTAATCACCTCCTTTAAGTTAAGCGCACTTGGGTGATCTTGCATTGAGAGTTACAGTTAAAAAGTACAGTTAAATTGAGGAATATGTTTCATGTGGAGAGGAGAAGAAAAAAAAAATGGTATAAAACATTTCTGGAGATGCCGACTTAATCTAAAATAGAGGTTTGTACACTTTAAAGCAACATCCAATCACAGTCCACTCCAGTTAGAATCCCTCCTCGCTTTCACTCTTTGGATGGTCGGTGAGGGGCTTCCCATTGCTGAACCAGGATTATCTGAACTAAGCCATCGCGGATCTTTGGTGAAATGGTACAGTGTAAAAATGTTCAACGGCCAGCGCAGATCCAGCTCGAGAGTGAAAAGCGGAAATGGCTGTAACTGGGTGGGGTGTGCAGGGTTTTTTTCTTTCTTTCTTTTTGGTCTTTAAGCACTGGAATAGATGTATTTGACCTTGGCGTTGCCGCTCAGCTCGTCCTCATAACGTGGCAGGCAGCAGAAGAGGATGGCGCAGCCCAGGCAGAGGATGGTGGCGCCCCAGCCAAAGCCGTAGGCCCAGGTGTAGAAGTAGTTGCCCTCGAAGATCAGCTCGTTGAATTTGACGGGGTAGATGATCAGAGCGATGACCTGAAAGATGACTGCGGAGAGAAAAACAAGGTTTGAGTGCACGGCTCGGTGTGGGAGAGGCTGGATCAGTTTAACCGTCATCAGAACTGGATTTTAATGACACTAAGATGTGATTGGTGTTCAAAAACACTTCACCTGTTCCCCTCCCAGAGCATCACGAACCAGACAGAAAAGCTCAGATTGAACTCTGTCATGAAATAACTGTTTAATTCAAAAGCTGATTCTGAAAGCCAGTTTTCTGGGCCTTGAACCCTCCAAACACAAAAAAAAAACATCAGAAAGTTTGAAAGACGACTTATAAGAGCCAGAAACTGCAAAAAAAAACAAAAACAGAAAGAACTGACAGATTTTTAACTTTTCTTCTTATCTCATGACATTTTACCAAAATCAAAATATCTCATTAAAAAAAAAATTAGCCAAAACTAAACATTTTGCAGCCAGTTTCTAATAAAGACAAAAAAATTCTGCACTTCTGGATGCTGCTGTGAAGCCGTCGGTCACTCTGCTGTGACTAACAGTCTTGTGAAAATAAATCAGGGACTGATTTATTTTCTGCAGGATGTGTTTTCACTGAGCTGATAAGAGACAAGTATGTAAGCAAATTAAAAACATAGTGGCACCATCTCTTTCCAGAACTGGTGACACATGTGGGAACTTGTTGAAATGATAAAATGAAAACTTCTTTTTGGATTGTTAAGCACTGTATAAAAAGAATTGGTGTCATTTTTATTTGAAGATTAATACGTACAGAGATAATTCTACATGTTAACATCTGAACAACGAAGCTGAACAATGGTAACCTATGAAAACACTGTATTGTTTATTCTAGATATAACTCCATGGAACATTCGCTTGAAAGATGATGAATGACATTTTACTTCCAGAGAATAACACACACACTATATATATATCAGATTGATCAGATAAGGAGGTCATTATAATTCTACCACCTGCTGGAAAATTTGACAAAATTGATGGAAAGAAAAACCTATTTATGAATAAATAACTGAATGACAAGCTGGAAAAACTTTTTAAAGCCATTAGAGAAAGCAAGAGAAACGAAAGGCGACACGCTCAGTGAGTCGTGTACGGGGCCGAGCAGACACTAACAGCTGGGTGTGGAAAATACCTTCACAAGCGACTGCAAGAGTTACGTCAACATATCGGCTCTGGCACTGATCGCTGCCTGTCACTGTTTCCACACAATTATTCTCCACAAACGCTCTGATTTGCTATTCAATGTAGTTTCCTGTGACAGAATAATGACAAAATACCAACAACAAAAAAAGGATAAAACTATTATTTTGCTTTGGCTGTTGTCCTCTAATGTGAAGTCAGGACAAAGCAGAGAGTGACTCGACTTCTTCACTTCATCTCAACACACACTCATAAATCAGAAACACACCAATAATCTATATATTTCTGCTCCATCAGCTCTCTCTCTAAGAAGTGTGTAACCACTAACCTCAATATCTATACGCTGCTGCATGTTAACAACTGCAAAATGACCTCAAGGTTTGTAAAACCTTTATTTTCACCTATTTGCTGCAAATTGCTGCTGGCTGTTTTCCACCATTAAGTGTATTTTCCAGCCTTCCAGGCAGCCGTGGTTTCATTTCATGCCCGTATGTTACTAAAAGCAACTTGTGGAGACTTAACACGGGACTTATTAAGAACCTCACTTATCACCTAAAGTCTTGCGGTTAGTTCTGGCACCCTGAATTCACAGGATGGGTGCCAAACTTCCTGGAAAACAATCGAAGTTACCAACGAAATACTTGTGAATCACCACATCTCAGTAAATGTTTCCACATAACTTTTAAATAATAGGAGGTATTTTGTGGAAGTGCCAAACTTTTTGAGCCCGCTGACGTGTCGGCGGGTTAGTCGTTAGAAACTAAGTTTCCTCAAACACCAATAACTTCACTTTTCAAAGACAGCTAGTGAAATGTGGAACGGTGCATGAAAAATAAATAAAAATAAGAATATTTCCATTTTATGGCAGTCATAAAAGCTACCGACTCCTGGGTTTGACTCAGTGTAAGCATCTTATAGCTTCACTGAAGAGCAAACGCTGCCTGTGATAGTGTCAAATAATTCCCCTTAAAGACACTTAAGGGAAAAAATAGCTGTTAAGGGCTCAGGAAGGCCGCTGTGGCACTTCTAGAACAAGGATGTTGATTATTCATATCCTCCAGAGACAGGGGATCTCAGTTTCAAGAATTGTTGTGTTGATTAGATAAAAGCACTAAAGAGGGATACTGTAAGTGTACTTATAATCTTTCTGGCATTTTTCTCTTCCTTTTATTTTTTATCCTCCTGACTGAGTCATTTGCGACACCTTCATAGAAGCTGTAACAGCGTGAAACAAGTTCTAACTACTTAGAACTCCCTCTGGCACATTTAAAATAGACATCGCAGTAGATGTGAATCACGACTGGCGGTTTCACCTGCATGTCTGCCGCTGAGGAGCCGATTGTGTACGTTTGTGTGTTTGTTCCTCATCTCAGAATCTCTTTGGGGTGAGTCAGTCGGATTAACAGACGACACTTTCGTCCAACATGCAATCATCATCGTCATCTTGACTCATTTCTATGTGGAAGACTTATGTCGCAGATATCCTCCGTCCCTCCCATGTATGATCCATCCCTTCTAAAGAAAAACTTGTACTTTCATCCCCCTCATCCCTTCTATACATAAGGCTAACTTTTGTTCCTCTGCCTCACCTTAATGTCTCATCTCTTTCAGTCTGTTGACACCCCATGTTCCCAGAACAATGACAACTAACGCATTAAGGAGGTTTCAAAAAGTCTTAATTTGTCGATTTTGCAAGAATATTTTTCAGTTAAGACATTACAAAAAAAACCCCAAAACATCCAGTGTGGTTTGTAAAGCCAAAAGATAAAGGCTGGGAAAACTAAATCCAGAATAAAGCACTGATGAAAATGTGTTTGTAGCATAAAAACACTGAAAGTTCATTTAACCTGTGGTCTTTTTCGCTTATTGATGACTATGACAGTGTTTACTACGGCAAGAAAATGTTATTTGGGAAGTTGTTTCACTCAGAAAAAGGTGAGTTTTGTGTTTGTTGCTCTCAAAATCAGATTTAAAAATCTAAAAAAATAATATAAAAATCTTCTCGGGCAATCAGAATTTGTGTTTTTGAGAAGAATAAAGCAGATTAGGTGCCTGAAACCCTCCTGTTGTGTTTGTACTTCATTAGAAAATGAAAGTAGAAATGTACTTCTTGAAACAAAGCCCTGGTCAGTTGGTAAAATCCACAGAGCTCGTTGGTAAAAGACGACTTCAGGGGTTGAGATCTAAAGACTCACAAATAAATACCTTAAAATGTCACCAAGCAAGCTGCTTGGCGGGTTTAAAGATGGAATATTATGCACTGTGAAGACCAGACGAGTGCTTGTTATCAGTTTGAGCTAATTTAGTCGTTTATGGCTGAGTGTTGCTCTTTATGTAATTAGAGCTAATTTAATTTCTTAACGAAGTACAGCTAAAACAGAAGGATTTCAGGCTCCTACTCGTTTTTATGTACCTCAGAAGCAAAATAAAAGTGTCTTCTCAGGTACTACAAGCTCCATTTAAATACTTATAATTAATTTCCAGATGTGTTGGTGAAGACAAACACAGAAACTGGCTGTTTGTGTGCATGTGCCTCCGTGTGGAAGCGTTTACTTACCAACAATGATCAGCAGAATTCCCACGACGGGCAGCATGCCGATGTTGAGGTTGCACATAGCCAAAACGGAGAGGATGAAGGCGAGGATGAGGATGATTAGGCCAATGATCATGAGAGCAGCGACGGCCTGGGCCCAAGCTGAAGGTCAACAAAAAAAAAAAAGAAAAAGGAAAAGTTAGGGTCACGCTTGCAAACTGAGATAAAAACCTGAAAAGTCATACGTTAGGTTTTCCAAGTTGATTTTCTTACAAATAAACTCTCTAATTATTACATTAGGACTGTCCTAACACCACAGTCCAGATGGAAGAGCTGATAAAATGTCGTTTTTATAGGGTTTGGACTTTTTTTTGCCCTGAGTTTTGGCTGTCAGGCTACACACAGGCTGCTCTGCCTTAGTCGGCAACGGTTTACAGTTTTACACAGGGTTTACTGTAGCTGGCTTTGTTTTTTAGGTAAAGTTTTTGTATTTATAGCCCTTAAAAAGACACATTAAATGATCATCCAACACTATTCTAAAGATGTGAATAGCACGTAATATTACAGATTACAGATTTAGGGTTAGCACCTCACTCATTCTGTTTTTCTCCTTCCTATCACCACTTCAATGTGAACCCCTGAAACTAAACCATGCACATAATCAAAGCTGCTTATTATACCATATTTTGTGTGTGGCTGAAGGGTAAAATGTGTCCATATGTAATTATGTTTGATTGATCCATATGTAGTTTTCTGGTAGATGTTGTTATGCAGCTCTGAGACGAGTTAATTGTGCAACGTGACAAGGCGGTATTTAGTCATTACTGCAGCTCTAAAGAACGCCTTCTCACCACCGGCAGCTTGAACTCATGACAGCACAATCTGCAAAGCTAGTGAGAGGTTGACTTCAATAAAGACGGCGACACACCCGCCACACCCTCAACAAAACTTCACGTTTCTGCGACGTCTCTTGTGTAATTCTAACGAACTTGTAGCAGAAATGAGACGTAAGACACACACATGATTTTTTGATTTTTGGAAAGAAAACCAGTTGAGAGGCCGGACAGAGTAGCACACCCGTTGTGTCATGTGAAGGTGCTGCTGTGTGCATGTATCATCATCTCTGTCAGGAACTGCCTCTAAAAACACCTGTACAATGTGTTCAACAGGTTTCACGTGCATCTAGGATTAAAATAAACACTAAGCATCGAGGTTGATGCAAGCACGCAGAATGACGATCAGTCACACAAAGATTACTGCAGGTAATCTGCACATTTATACATATTCTGAGACCAAACTGTGTGTCACCGTGTGGACTTCCAAAGAACTGTTCCACCCAGTTCGCTGATACTGGATCAGCCAACACCTTAAATTATTCACAGCTATGCATGTGTGTGTGTGTTCAGGTAAAGCCCTACCTGCCTCAGCCAGAGGCAATCCTCCCATCATGCACACATCAGACTAGTTGGACAGGTTCAGTCTTCTCCCACAGTCACAGTAATACTAAGTGGCAGTCAGACTCCAAAACAACACTCTGCTGCTCTTCACTCCACGGCAGACTCTCAAACACGGTCACGTTGAATTTAGAGGACTGAGTTCAGACTCATCCTGAGCTTCATAAACTTATTACCACTGAAGTTTTATTCATGTGAAGGGGAGAGAGTCTTATTCAGAGTTATAGAGGCAGAACTCTGAAGATTTTTTATTAAAACTAACACAGATGTAGGAAACAAAAGCAGCTGTACATTGGAAAGGTTTTATCTTCACTCTTGATTCTCTTTGTTAGGAATTAGATGATCGCAAACATGTATGAATTAGATCAATAGCAAAGCAACACAGCACATCAATGACTGTCGATAACAGTTAAAAACAGCCATACAGTGACAGAAATCCGCTTCCTAGACATAAAGATTTAGTTACAATAGTCCTGTTCACAGTATTAGGTTGTTGTTTTCCCAATGAAAACACAAAAATCAACATTTTGATTAAGTGTCATCAACATAATTGATGATAAAATTACAAGCTGTGATGTTTGGGCTCATAAAGTATTTATTATCCAAACTTCTGGGTCACTTTTCAACTTACAATGTCCACATTCATGAACTAAACAAAGACAGATGACGTACTGCCTTTAAAATGATTTTTTGTTTGAGGTTCTGGGAGCTGATTTAGAAACCAGACATAATATAAATTCAAATCAGATGTGTCTGACACACTGCTGCATCCTCTGAGCTCCAAAACCCACCAGAAGGTTTGAAATCTGCATAAATTACCCAATTTATCAGAGGCAGGCGCCGTAAAAACAGAAAGAACTGTCAGATTTTCAACTTTCTGATGGTCCTTGAACCAAACGTGTGTGACGGAAGAGTAACCAAGACTAAGCTTAAAATTGGGAATTTCAATCTACATGTCCCATTTAAACATTTGCCAAAAATAAACTGTTTACTCAAACCAAACTTGACTGAGCTGCAACCAACAGATGTTTGGCTGAACTGCAGGCAGTGTATCCACCGAGCAGATATGAGACAGTCGTGGAAAGAAAAGAAAACACCTTGGAAATAATCAAAGAAATTAAACTTTGCTTTTCTTTTTAAATAATATCTTTGGCTTTGTAACTTTCATGTCATGTGCCGTTTCAGGTGCAGGACTTCATACTGCGGTGAAAAGTGAGCTTACAGTGACTAAAAACATGACACGAGCAAAAACCACTAAACTACTTGGAGTTCAGAGGGTTAACTAGTTTGCCGTGAACCTCATTCACGCCAGTCCAACTCGCTATATGCAAATATCTGGCATTTGGCCTCAGGCGCTGTGTCATCTTTTTTTTTTTTTTCGCTGCCAGATTTTCTGACTGGTGTCCTCAAAGTAACCGAGGAGGATATTTTGGCAGGTGATTATTCTGCCTGTAAAAACACGCTTCTTTATCTCCTCTTACTTTTCCCAGAGAGCTGGTGTCTTGTCTTGGCTCTGTATAAGGTTTGGTTTAGGTATGGGAATAAGAAATTTAACCAAGAAGCATTTTAACTTCATCTAGAAAGATTTGTTTTCTCGTTGGTATATTTTTTTACAATTGGTTTTCACAAAGGACCAAGTTTTCTCATCCAAAGACTTGAATAACTGTTTGGATAATTGGCTAAATCCACAGTTGCTGAAACAATCAATTGCTGGCAGGCTCCTTCTGTGCACAAAGGGCTCTACAGCATAGCATTGTTTCATTGTGTTTAGATGGCAAATCTTTTTTTTTTTTTTAAATACAGAATGTGAACATATCTGGGTGTGTCATCAGCGAGCACCAGAACTGTCTGTCCCCGTCACTCCTACCTGACACCATCCAGCTGTCCAACATCTGCTTCCCCCCCTCTGATCAGAACTGAGCTGCTTTTCTACATCTATAAACTATCACTACATCCACCCAGGAAGCCTACTGCAGCTTTACTAAAACCGCTCCTACGAATTCAACAAACACCCGCCGGCTTTCCTCGGCCTCTGACAAATGTGTTTGTTCTACAAGTAGGGAGATTTTTCTGAACCTTCAGATCTGGTCTTACAGTCAAAGATCATTTTCATCAAACCTCTTAGAAGAAGGCTTTCATACAGGCAGCGGGGATCAACTCGACGCCCCGCGCTCCCCTTGAAAGGCTTTTAATGGGACACCTGCCCAACCAGCAGGGCTGCTGCTGGAAACACAGCACCAGTGTTTGAACTCATTCTACGGAAAGTCTACCTGCTTGGTGAAAATTTAGCTGCGCGTAATGCATCGACATGTGCCGCTATAGATAAGAATACACTGCTTCAAAAGTGTGCGCACTCGTAACACAGAGGAGGGAACCACTGCTGCTCCGGTATCGGTACCTTAAATCGATTTACACCATCTGAACTGTGCTTTCAAATGAGGCATAGTTTGTCACCTTTCAGTCAGAACACGATTTGTTCCGCACGCAGTCTGGGAAAGAACGAAAGGTTTAAATCAAGGCATTTCATCAGAAGTGACGCAAAAAAATCAAATGTCGCCTTAAAGCTGCGCCGCTAATCCACTCGCAATCTTGCAAATGGATGATCTAAACGCACTCAAAAGCATTAAAAGGCTTTACGAAAGTTGCACCACATTGCCCAACCCTTGGCAACCCCCGTGTCGTGATTCATATTAAACCGGTCATTATCTGATTCTGATAAATTTCTCAGATGACGTACACGTGCTAAAGGCTCGGAAACATGTCTGCTCATGTTGGTCGCGTGAAAGCAGCTGGGAGTATCGACACAAAGAAAAAAGGCCTGAACGCTCCCAATGGGAGTTTGCTTACGACATCCTGCTTCCGTACACGCCGCTCATGTTTGTTTCCTCGGTTTTCAGAACAATACCAAAAGTGTGGAGGCCAGAAGAACAACGGGGCAACAAAAAAAAAAAAAAGTATCCTACAAGCAGCCCAGTAGCCGTTTGGCTGCTGTCTTTTGTTTAATTAATTCAACCCTGCTGAGAATAAAGGAGGCCAGAACAGGCGCAGAGCAGAGTTCAGAGAAAAATAACCAAACTACTCGAGGGATCAGAGAATTCCTGACGAATACAGCAGCTTGTGTTTTCACATGCTGGATGTATGATAGGGTTACATTTATGAAAACTAAAGAGAAACATCTGTCTTTACTGTAATAACTGTTTAGTTCACACTGATTATTGCTGCTGCTCGGACGCTTTACTGCTGCTGTCACAGAGCTGAGCACGATGGCTAATGTTTCCATTATGTATTTAACAACTGTTTTCTCAATTAGTCCATATATAGGGACAAATATAATTGATAAAAACAATGTTGATCACAGTGTATTAGACCCCAAAGTCTTTAAATGAATGTTTGGTCTCATCAACAGGCCAAAAGCCCAAAAATATCCACGATATAAAAACAGAGACAAGCAAGAAAATCCTCACAAATATTTCTTTTTGCTTATTTAAAAAGTAAAAATTTACTTTCTTTCATGATGTCAGCTGTAATTCCAGCAGTAAACCGTCACAAAAATGCACATTTTGGAACTGACTTCTTAAAAAAGGAGTCATTTTACTGTGAAGATCTTTTTTTTTTTTTTTAACACTGACAACAATTTCTGCTGCGACTACACATCAGAATCATTGTCAATATTACTTGTCGGGTTTCTACTGTAGCCGTATTCCAGCTCACGTATTTTTATTCTCAGCCAGTATCACACTTATATTGCTGCATTCATTCTCTGGTTATGTAATTTCTTCACTTGGTTATCTTATCTTACATGTTGCAGAGTTATAGTGGGCAGTGCTGTAATGTTTATGTCTTTATTCAACAGAATTACAGAGAAAACGATGACGACAACAAACCAGATGTGGCCTTCAGGTTGGGATTCAACATGGTTTATATACTGTTTGTAGCAACACACATATTTACCAGGAATGCTAAGTCTCTGCAGAATAGTTTATAGCATTAATATTTAGTGCAGAAATAGACAGCAGAAGATGAGAGTTGGACTACTTTTTTTTAACCGAGCTTGTACAGGCTGTGCATTGCAGATCCCAACATGGAGCCGCATGCCATTACCCAAACTAGTCAACGACCTCCACGGCGGCTGATAAGAGCAACAGTGCTTTCTTTGTTTGGGACTGAGGGTGTGGAACAACACATATACAACCTGAGCAGGAGAACACCAGCCTGTTCTGTTCATAGTCATTGATCTCAGCAAGCTTCAGTTGGAAAACCTCATAAACAGCTTCTCTATGAAAAGCCATATCTGAGCAAACACGTCTGACTGACAGCCATCTTGAAATCTGCTCCTCATTTGCGTTTTTTTGTGGGAACGCGGTGAGAAAAATACTTAAAATGTTTCGAATGTGCTTTGTTTGTTTTCCCTCAGAGCAGTTTTACAGGAATGAGGTTTGTTTTAACCTTTTCAACTCTGCTGCTCTGAACTCTAAGTAATTTCTGGGCGTTCTTGTTTTTTTGTTGTTTGTGACATATTTCCACAGAGATCCCCCTAATTATTTAGAAAACATGCGTTAGTCCCCTGAAGTAACAATGTGAAAGAAGCGAAGGATTCCTACTTTCAACAGACGTGTACTCATTGTGCCTGAACTGTGTGATAAATAAAATCATCTGCACCATAAATTGATGCAGAAAATGCACAGATTGCTGCATCGGAAAGCAGGAAATTCAGTGTTTAAAGCTCACAACCATCCCAAACTTCTGCTAAATGTGTCTGCAGCAATGATTTTAGTAACATTGGTTGGAATTAATCGCTGCATGTTGTGTTTTCTTCACCAAAAAAACAACTCAATGCAGCAGGAGAGTAAAAATAAATGAAAATACTCATTTCAAATCCAGTGTATGTTTGAATCAGCTCATATTTAACCACTATTTATACTAAAACCAGATTAAAGAAGAGCATTTTCCGGCAGTAGTAAGCGTCAGAACAATTCAGTTATATTTATACAGCTCACAACTTGAGTCACCTCAGGGCACCTCACACAGCAAGGCCAAGGCCTCACTACATCATCTCATAGAGAGAAAACTGACTATTCTATTTGAGCGAGCACTCAGTGACAGCGTGAGCAAGGTTACAGGTTTTCTACGGCTAGACTTTATAGCTGGATGTGTTGCGTAAAAGCAGTTTGAATTTAATTCAGCGTCGCTGCTCTCATAACTCCAACAAAGGCTTCGGTTAAGCAGAAGACACAAACAGGTCAGAGAGTCAAGGAGAAAACTGAGCAATGATTCAGGTTGTTTTGCTTTTAAACTTTGTGTTTTGATTTTTTTCCTCGCTTACTGCATAGATTTGTGGGGGTTATTTTTTTTTCTATTTGTGATGTTCTCAAATGGGCGACACAAGAAAACAAACTTCACAAGGTGGAGATGTTTCATGAAATGTTTCTCCTCTTGTTGAGAAGTTAACTGGAGGAGCTTTTTGTGCACCATCCCATGAACCATCCCTCCTTTTCTTCCTCTCTCTCTCCTTCTGCACCAGACAGAAGATGATAAAAAAAAAATGGAGTTAATCATAGTGGAGAGCAAAGTTCATTTTGCTTGACTGCCTGCGGTTGGATAAGTGTTGCAGGCCTCCCTCCTCCCCTCAGCCTGCTGGGAGTTTCTGGTTATCAGAGGTCGACTCCCTCAGGTTGCAATGTGTTGGATTTCACAGACACACGCTGACTAAGGAGCTGTTATCGCCTCTATTAACATCATCCCATTCGCTCTTTCGTTTTTGGTAATCTTAGAATAATGTTTTCTATCATAATAATGTTTTGTGGTGCAAAGATCGGACACTTACAGTACTCCATGAGCGACTTGCACTCCCAGTTGTCATTCCTGCCTCGGCACTGGTCCCACATACTGGCGTAGTGAGTCTTGGCGTCCTCGTCCTCGACCCATCCCGACTGGGCGGCGATGGCGATAATGTCAAATATGATGGCGAAGACCAGCAGCAGGGGCACGATCCACCTGCATCGAGGGTAGGCGATCCCGCAGCGGAACATGACCGACGATCTGAGTGCTTGGAGCGGCGGAAGAGAGAGAAGGACGAGCGGCTGGGCGAGAGGTGCGCAGAGTTTCTAGTCCGTCCCGGTGCTGGCGTGCGTCTTTGCGCAGAGCTGAATGTGAGCGTCTGAGGTGTGGATACGAGATAAAAAAGCGTCAGCCCCACCCGAGAGTGAAATGCAGCCGTCAACCAGGTTTGGGACCTGAAGGGCTGGGCTTGTTACAGAGGCTGAATCAGGCCCAGCCCAGCTGACTGTGTCATATTACACACCGAGGAAACACGCAAGAGCCGCCGGGGAGCCACTTTCACCTCAGTCCTGACGCCCAGAAATGATTTTTTTCCCAATGCGTCAAGTTTGAGTTTCTAGCCGAAGGATTACAACAGGTTGGTAAGTAGTTAGGTAGGTAGAGGACTGAGAGCAGGTGGTGGGTGGAGGGAGGCGAGGCAGGGAAGGAGAGAGAAGGCAGGAAAATGACAGAATGGTGAGGCACCGCGTCAAGCTGCCACTAGATGGCGACCCAGCTCAAACAAGAAAAAAGTTCTATTTAATAATAAATAAGAAATACAGAGGAAGAAAGAAAAAACAGCACCAGGAAGACTTTTAATATTGGAAACATGTCTGCATCCACCTTTAACCTTGACTGATCCCAATGCACCTTGGTGGATTTAATGAATGGACAATGCTGCCAAAGTGTCTGTGTCACCCTGATGTAGTCACATATGAATAAACAACACCCACTGATTGTTGCTCAACTCTTTATTTGTGACTATTTTATCTGTTTAACTCTTTTTTTTCTTCAGTCTGAGTTGATGCCAAAAGGGAAAAAAGGAAAGATTTTTTTAAAAAGAAGGTTCGTGCAAATGGTGCCCAAAATCTCCAACAACATCCTTCCCGAGTTAACTTTAAATCCTCAACACTGGGAAAAAAAAAAACCTGTCCTGAAATATTTCCATTTCCTTAAGTTTGTTTGTCTGTGTCGCTCAACATTTGCAGTCAACATGACAAGATAAAAACAAATATAAATCATCTACAACAGACAAGCTCAAGTGCCGTAAGAGCCACAAATGGAAGGAGGCAGTCAGAAAAATTCAACACACAGGAAGTTTAAAAGCAAAAACAAACAAACAAAAACCACCACATATGAATCTTTGCTCCCCTTTTGGTTTAATCTGACATCTGTTTGTATCTTCAAACTCTATTGATTACATGATTAGCCTTATTTAAGCTAAATTTAAACTTTCTTTTATTATAATTTCCTTGATTTTTAAAAAATATTGAAATAGTTTAGTCATCATGACATCTGTAGCAGTGTAGTAAAGTATGTGCTTTACTTTGTCATAGATGGATTCACTGCTCTTTCTTTGAGCTGCTGCCAATAATTAATTTTAAAGCCTTTGACCTTTGACATACCACCAACGTGCCAATATCGTTGTGCGTCCCTGCTGGATGGAAAGATAAATATTGTGTTTTTATTTGTCACATTAAATCTGATGATTTTATGACTTGTGATTTACTGGCTTTTATTTTGCTGCCTTGTAAAACGCTCTAAGTTTTATTTCAAAAGGTGCTCCATAAATATTGATTATTGTTATTATATTAGACAAATCTTATAAAAGCCTTGATTGGCCGATAGCAATGACAAAATTTATACTGAATGATACTGAAAAAATGCATATA
>NW_007578607.1:104489-109748 GCF_000690725.1 Stegastes partitus
GACCCTAGTGAGGATTAAGCGGTGTATAGATGATGGATGGGATGGGAAGTTGCAAAGGTAAGGTGAAAGTTGCCTTTCCAGGTATTAAAATAAAAGAGTCATGAGATCATCATATTTTAAATATAAAAAACACAGACCAATATAAACACAACTTTTATTATCAATAAGGATGCACAACGGTACGTCTATCGATATATGGCGGCCAACTGATGAAATGTCTCCTAAAAAAAATCAGTTTCAGAGACTCAGGGAGTCCCAATACCCTGATAAACCACTTTAAAGTGTGTTTTTTCTCCTCCCTTTCTCAGTCATCTGTGTATTTGCATATTTACCCTCACAACAGACAGTGTCTCAGCAGTGAGTCAGTCATTACAAACCCACGCCCTGCATTAAAGCCTGCTCACTTTCTCTCAGTGTCATTATAATGTGGATTTAATGAAGAGGTGACGCTGCCAGTGGGGTGATTTCAGCAGCCTTACAGGTGAAACGTGAGCAATGTGATAAACTAACATAGTTTCATTGCTGTTTTAATCGTTCTTGACCTGCCAAAGAGACTTTCTCCACAATCAGAAAACACTGACGGTTCACATGTTGTCTTGTGTTACTGCTGACATCAATACACCTGTCAAACAGTGCGGGCGTGATGCATGTTAAAATTCTCGTTTTGGAATGATGGCATTGGCGAATCCTTTTTAACATACATGGCAGAGAGAAGGCGATGCTGACGACGTGTGGCTGATTCATAGACGGTGAATAACAAAACAGCTCTCGTGACAGTTTGACAGCAGCCGAGGTGATTTTACCGCGAGCTGAAAACTCTTCCACCCTCGAATAAAGCACGTTCTGATGCAATATCTCAAACAAAAAGTGTCTGACAAGTCTGTCAGGTGGCATCAGCAGAGTGTTAGTGCGCTGATGTCCACAGAGGGGAGACAGTCGTCTGGGTTTGTAGCTCTTACATCTGGAATCCAAACGCACAAAGGAAATTCAGTTTAAAGATGCAGCTTGTGTTAAATATTGACGACAACGGCTGATTCACATCATTTATTCTATTATTAAAACAGGAGTGAGATGAGAATTAAAACAAACATGGCCAGAGGACAAGATGGAATTAGAGTTTATGTAAACTGTAACAGAATATGCCTCATTTATCGTAAAGTGTGACGAAGCATCACATTAACATATAAAGATAAAAGGTAAAAATAACACGATGACATGATGACAGAGGGACTTTAAGGGCATTTGGGGTTGAGAAATAATCCTCAAATGTATTCCTACCCTTCCATTAAAGAAAAGGCAAAATTCACAATAGTCACTCAAATAACTAGAAACTGGAAAAAGTAATAATAAATAAAAAATTGCAAAATTCTAAATTAGTGAAATAAGACGTTGCTTTTGAATTGTGGTTGAAAAGAATAATTTTTAAAAACAAAACGGACACATTATAGCTCTTTGCTGATGAGCAGTGAAATCAAAAACACCTGTCAACAGGTGCACAAGTCTGATTGAGAGTTACAGAAAACACTTGATGGCAGTGATTGGCTGAAAGGATTGTTCAATTAAATATTAGTTTATGGGTCCCATCATGCTTGTTTGCTTGTTTTTTAAAAAATATTTCTGTTGAACCACAATTCAAAAACAGCGTCATGATTTTCAGTAAATTTTTATTTATTATTATTTTTGTCAATTTCAACTTATTTCAGTGACAGTTTTTTTTTTCCTTCTTTAATGGGAGGGTGTGAATACATTTGAGGACGACTGTACATATATATAAGAAACATAACAGAAATAATAATAATACATTTTTGTTGTATACTGTTTCTTAAACTACACAGTTGTAAACGTCTTCACATAAACCTGGGTTCCTTGGTTATATGAAGCCTTCACAATAAGTCGTGGTGTTTTAAGGCTGTGCCACTCAAACGGAGCTCGTTACCTGAGTTTCATGTGTTCGGTCTCTTTGTTTTTGAAGACATTGCACAAATTCCAGTCAACATCTAGTATGATACAACCACAGGAGTCTCTGTGAGGAAAGCATTGCCTGGGCCACAAGTAATCTGATCGGATTTCGGCGATCAAATTGGATCAGATCTTTGAAAATGGGTTATCTAAAACAGACAAACAAAGAAAGAGAGAATTATAAAATCAGATAAGATAATCCAGTCTTGGTTCTGATATGGAGCAAATCTTCAGTATCTGTTGTTCAAAAAATAAATAAAAATTCAGGATTATTCTGATCCCAGCAGAATGGAGGATTCCAGGTGGGTTTCAGGAACAAAATGTAATAAAACATTGAAGTTGGTGAGACAATACAATATTTATATCATGTAGTGTAAAATGCACTTGATCTGTGTCACTGTTAAAGTAGATAAAAGGGGCAAAAGGCCACATGTTTAGCTTGTCAGTACAGTACAATAAAATAATGTACTCATAAAATCAAGGAAAACGAATACGTTTAACCATCACTGTATATTGATTATAATAACAATCATCTCTTAAAAGCTGAACTTAAAAAGCCGATTTCTCCTCAAATGAAGAACTGTGAACGGCCTTTTCTTTGTTAGGTGTTGGAAATTTGGCTTTTTTTATGATTTAAAATGTGTTTTGATTATCCACAATGTACTTTTAAAGGAGATCGATTTGTTTGTGTTTATTTGTTGTGGGTCAGATGAGGTGTGAAAAAATCAAAATTAAAAAAACTTTTACAGAGACCTCACGATGTCTGTTTTCTTTACACATCCAGCCACCTACATTATGATATGTTGTCTTATTTAAGGCACTGGTTACCCAGATTTGGTCACTTTGAAAGGTTTGTGTTTAGATCGGGGGGATCCAAATGTAGTGTTGCTTTAAAAAAAAAAACTGGCACAAAGTGATTCCCTGATCCTGAATTGTAAAACATTTGATTTCCAAAACCAGCTCTTTCTAATTCAGATCAGACTTTTTTTTTTCTTATTTTCTGAACTATAAAATAACACACGTGTCATTTTTGTAACTAGAAATAATCCACGAGGCACAAAAAAAAAGGTCAATCAAAGTTTGGAGAGATTTTTCCATGTTGTTCCCTTAAACGGACGACAGAACCAGAGCATGGGCTGCTTTTTTTTTTTGCTTTTTTTTGTCATCACTTTTAACTTCCTGTCTGGGTTCAGACAGGAAAATTGCTCTCCCTCGATCTCAGCTTCTGTCAACACTTCACAGCCTCCGTGTCATCCATTATATCGCTGCGTCTTCCTCTCTTCCTGTTCCTGCTGCCCTCTCAGCCAGACGCCAGGCGCAAAACCGCTAGAAATCTGCCAAATTCTTATCTAATCAGCAGCCTGGCTTCAAGTACTGTAGGTGCTGCTCTGACAAACACAGGTTGTGCTTTGGAACTAGTTTAGTGCATTGCATTGTGTCGCCAGACTCTGTAATGTGCAATATCAGTTAACATGTAATCATATCAGGATATTTTGCTCTTGGACCCCCACAGCTTTTTCCTGTTCTGCTTCCTTCTTCTGCTCGCAGCAGCTATTCACTCAAACCAGCCACTTGTTTGTGTGCTCATAATCACACAGAAGTGCTAAATTAAAGGCAGCGTTGTCGAGGTTTGGAGAGACTCTAATGTCAACGAGGTGAAATACGAGCTTCGAGATGAGTTGGCAGTGGAGTGTGTGAATCTGAACTTCAGTCTGTAAGTGTAAGAAAATGGTTGCTCACAGTTTTCTGCTTCCAACAGCATTAATTATTCTCAACAGATTGATTTCACACAGTCGAGTAAATTGCGAGAAGAAAACAAAAAGCAAGCATTTCTTTTCTTTTTTCCCAGCCCCAACTGCAGTTTTTTTTTTTTTTTTTTTTACGAGTCTGGCTGTAGCCGTAAAACGTTGGGTGTAACGTCTCTCCGTGTTCCAGGAGTTGACTCACGGGACGGCGCTGGTCGTCGCGCCGCGGCTCCTGGAGGGTCTGAAGTCCTGACATATGACAGCCAACCTGTACATGTTCAGTATGACCACCAGGAAGTTCTTAATGGCAAAGAAAATGAGCATCTGGTGGAAGACCTCGAAGTAGGTCATGACGGTGAGCCGGACCACCAGAAAAGGTCCATCCTGGATGAACAAGGCCTCCACGATGCTCCATATGTCGGTGCTGTGTTTACTCAAGAGGGAGGCCTCCTGGACGCCCTCGTCGCCCTCGCTGTCTTTCTTGGAATTCACCACTATTCAGAAAAAAAAAAAAAGAAGGTTGATAGCAGAATGAAACTAACACTGGGGAAGCTGGGTGCTGAAGCGGTGTTCGGCTCCACATTTAGTAGCTGTTCAGTCACGCCACATGTTCTGTATCAGCTGTTTTCAAGGTCAGCAATCAGTTTTTCAGGGAACACGGGCGAAAATCTCTGAAAATAAACAGTTCCAGGACAACGAACCAAACTCAGTCTGCTGACGACAATAAAAGAAAAGCTCCAGAGCAGCTACTGACGGCACTGGACAGTTTTTTTTTCAGCCGCTCTCCGAACATGTTGCATTTGTCTGTCAACACTTTGGGTGTTTACAAGACACTCAAACACACTGGACACACAACGACACACCCACGTTAGCGCACACAAACACACACACGCTGACAGAAAGGCAGCTTCATTTGTAAACACGAGCTAAGTGCATTAAACACACTATCATGGTAAAGACACACAACATCATCATTATTAGCTTCCATTCATAAATGATGAGGTAGAGTTATTAATAATTAAAATCATTTGTGTGGTGAGTTTTTTCCCAGAGAACAGGGCTGTGTGTCCTTTCTTTCTTGAAGCCATAACCTTTGTTGTATCAGGCAGGTAGTCAATGCAAAAAAAAAATTTAAAAATAAATCTGCTAGTTGGGCCTTTCCTCATAAAGCCTTCATTTCATCAACCAAGTCAGACACTTTTAGCCCCTATAATGCCACCAAGAAGACCCCATCATTGTTCCCCTTTGGCGCATTCACGCTGAACCACATAAACTGACCTAATGTACGGCAGTGTGTGCTTCCTGGTAGCGTGCCAACGTTCCACAATCAGGGGCTTGACCTGGAACACAGACGTCAATTTGACTCTACTGCTGCTGCTGCTGCTGCTGCTGCCAGCTTCAAGTGGCCAAAATCCAGTTTTTCACTGTTTTTTTTAAAACATAATTACATGTTTTCATTGTGTCTATAGACCCACACAATTAGAGAAAATACCATCCTCTTGACAGCTAAAGCACTGGACACTCAGATCTAAACTATAATATCAGTTATTTGCAA
>NW_007578607.1:110551-123660 GCF_000690725.1 Stegastes partitus
GATGTAACGTACAATATTTTAATTTTCATTCAGTTTTCAATATTATTATCTCAGCATTACTTTGTACCGTTCTAGTCTAGCCTTATTTAAGCTGACTTGTTTTAATGCATCATAATTACATCTTATCGCTCTTTACTTTTGAAGCACTCCATTTCTTCTGCTACGTCTGTTGTTTTTCCTTTGGAATTAATGCATTTTTATCTTGTTTCTTTCTGTTCTGCACAAATCACAAAGCATGTCTCTGAATGAACCGTTTATGTATTCAGCCTGTTTTGTCACAAACTTCTCCAGCCTTGAACCCATCACGAGCTGAAAGCTACAAGCACACACTGCTATTTCAATAAACCTGTAAATCCTTTAGAATGCATGTAAACCAAAAGAAGCGCTTGCAGAGAAAAAGTTTGGGGAGGGAAACTGGATTTTTGAAAAGGAAGCGGACTCGCCAGTCAATGGGGCCTTTTGGGAGCTCTGTGTTATTGCTGCTCCCTCTGATCATTCTCATTCAGCGGCTCAAACAGCTTTTATCTCGTTATCTTTCCCATCATAACATCCTGCACCCACGACTAGTTTGGAAAATGCTCAAACAGGCCAGTTAACGATGTGACTGTAAACTAACGGTAAACATTTCTGAGTCACTGTTTTCCAGCTTTTACTTCAACAATACAATGAAAGATTTCTCCTTAAAATGGCACCAAAAAAAAGAGATTCACTTAATTTAAGTGGAACTGAAAATAGCTCAATTAGATGTAAAGCTACAGACACTAAAACGCTTCATTAGGAACTGAGCTACAAGCAGGAGTGTTGTGGGAATGCTAGAAAGAAAGATTTGTGCAGTTGTTTGAGCTGAAACTTGAAATACACCTTCTATGTACATGCAGGACTCGCATTAACTTTCTAAAAAGAGCTTCAATATGAGACCTTTAAAGATGCAGCAGTCCCAGTCCAACCTTAGAGTCCCTTCTTGAGACTATTAGCATTTACAATAAGCTCCTCTCTGTGTCTGTGATTAAGCCCTTATGGTTTATTCAGTCCTTAGAAAGCAAAAACACATTTTCGGGTAAATCATTTCACAGCTCTGGAGATAAAAGAGCAGCTGATCTACTCTCACTGTTTACTTACAGCGCTGGCTTGGACGATCGGACTCTACTAATGTTTTGTCGGTTTCCAAACACATTGTTTAGATTGTCCCACACTGGGAACAGGGTTTGAACCTCTTTGCCCTGCTGTAACTGCTCAGTGAGCACCACAGTTATTGTTTTAACACACAAACACACACTGACCGGCCAGATGGAGGGGAAACTGCAGCATGCTCCACGTCCATACAGCTAGGATGATGTAGACCAGCTGAGGACTGTTCTCTCTGCAAGAGACACATGGGGGGTATAGAAAGACTCAGTTTCAGAGCTTATTTCAGTGACTGCATTGATGTATTGTCAACAGCTTTGTCTGTTTTAAATGTAAACATGCTCGTATGTATTTGCAACCTCAGTCTAGATATTAACGTGATCAGTCACCCACTTGACATCTGACAGCGTCTCACTCGTAAATTCGAGGATGTCCGCCGCCGTGCCCACAAAAATCAGAAGTAGCTGAGACAGCTCGTCCCTGGTGACTCCGCCCCCCAGTGGGAGGAGCCACTTCCCCACGATGAGCAGGATGAGCAGGATCTGATGGAGAGCCAGGATCCAGTCATTGGAGCAGACGGACGACAACACCTGGTCAATATTCTGGAAAAGGAGGAGACAGTGATATTATGGCTGGATTTCTTTTTCACGTTACCCCCCTTAATATATCGCTGGTCCAGAGATCATGCAATGAAACGCGTCAATAACGTATGCATAAATTAGCTCTAACCCGGGAATGCTTGCTTCCTAAACACATCCCTTTGCCCATAATATAATACGATTTAAACCTCAATGTTAACCTAAATAATGTAATATTGTAGCATCACACCCTAACACTGAAACTGGTCAGCTAAATTTGTGTGCTACATAATAGTATAGTGTCTTAACCTTAATATTTAAACTAGTTTCGTATTTTCTATAATACTCCAAGGTCCCAAACTAATTATTTAAATATGTTATGCAAATGTGTATAATGTACAGTCTAATATTGTAGAGTCTTAACCTTAATATTTAAACTTAATGGGTAAATCTGTGATATTATTCCTATTTCTCTACTGGAAAGCGCTTTGGGTCAACTATTGTTGTTTTAAAATTGCTATATAAATAACCGTGACTTGGCTTCATGAAACCTCTCCTCCCACTCCATTTATAGGCCCTGTAATGTTTGGTCAACTACATGTTTCCCATACAGTAAGCCACTCTTAAATTTTAAATTCTTCTTACTCCAAACAAATCCAACTGAAAGACCAAATCAACAACCCATTATTTCCCTGCACTGTCAGTAGCTCTCCAGGCCCGATCAATCCTCCTGGAGATGTAAATCTTTCAAAACAAACATGCACTCACCAAGCACTTTATCAGAATTAGCTTTGCCATCAAATGCGATCCATCCGCTCTCATGTATGTTAATGGGCTGGATGAAATATAATATTACAACCCGACACCACTTCCTAAAACCTTCATGAAACAAAGGGAATTATTTCTCACAGAAAGCGTCTAAAGCTTCGTAAAAGGAGAATTTACAGCATTAGATTCCACAGGTCTTCCTAATAAAGTGCTCAGTGAGTCCATACCTTTACTTCTAAAAAAAAAAAAACAAAAACAAACAAAAAAAGCGCTCAGTAATTTCCTAAAACAGCATGGCGCTGTAGTTTCTGGCAAGTAACGCTGAAACAGGATAAATAGTTTAACTGTTGGGGACTTTTTTTTTTTTTTCAGTGGCGGATTTGTTGCTCCTGTGAGTATTTATAGCAACAGGAAGGTCAGTGTGGGAGAGACTCTAAATAAACCACAACGCCCGGATTCCTCTTAATGAAGGGACACGTCACCCGCTAGCATCGGCGTGAATTATTCATGTGTTTTTAATAGTTTCTGGACAACAATGGAGGTCTATGGTGCACGGCTATATTAGGCTTTAAGAACAGACACTAAACCTAATATTCACATCGAGGTATTGATGGTTCTAATGTCTTGCAGAACATCACGTTGTTCTTCAGTTACTTCATCCTGTTGCACAACTTGGGACATTGTTTCAAACACAGTAAGGGGCTGGTGCCTGAAGCCAGCTTTTTGGAGTTGTGCCCACCGAGTTTTATCTTTTTAATTCTCTGGGGATGAACGGGTGTGGTGCTGTGGTCCAGATGCTGTCGATATAAATCATGCAAATGCTCTCCTCTTACTGTTTTCGGTCACGCTGGTTTTTTGGCTCTCGGGTTTGTAATTAATGGCAGAAGTTCGCTCTGTTTCGATGTGATCTGTCTGAGCTAAACGTTTTCTTCCACATTCTCTGACTTAATTGCTGCTGCTGTTATAAGAATAATGAAGTGGAGATTGTAGTTTATTCTAATTTTCGTGTGTAATGTTTTCCTGCTTGCAGAGCAACTTTCTCTCATTCTGGTGATTTAATTCATTGTTTTAAGCCACTGGTTTATTCGTCGCTCAAAGACAGCTTCTTCTTGATCTGAGTGATGCCGTTGTCCAAGAAAATGGGCTCTGCTGTCTGGTAAATGGTTGTAATCCTAATTATAAAACTGCCCGTTCAGAGGGGTCAAGTGTTGGATCTATTTGATTGTTCCACTGGTTTCATACATATCATCTGCCTTCAAACCGAATATCCCCTTCTATGCAGACAACACTGAGCTGTGATACTGGTGAACTGGCGACCTCTCAAGTCTTGCTAATTCATTGCTTGGATGACTCACAGCTCTCTTCTACTACAATCAAAACTGAAATCATTTCCGTTGCCTCCTGATAAGACCTCTGAAAGTATTCACCGGCATGTCAGGTCCTGATATTCCTCCTCCTCTAATATAAAATTCTAGAAGCCTTTAAGCAGAAGTAACTCATATATTGGTGCGAGGAAAGTGTCCTAAAAGGCGCCTGAACAAATTTTTTAATGGACAAATACATAACAAGGAGGATCATACAGTTGTCCTCAAATTTTCTTACACCCTACCATTAAAGACGGAAAAAAACAGCTGTTACTGAAATAAGCTGAAATTGACAAAAGTAATAATAAATAAAAATTTAATGAACATCATGACATTGCTTTTGAATTGTGGTTAAACAGAAATATTAAAAGAAAATAAAAGAAAAAAAGCAAACAAGCATGATGGGACCCGTAAACTAATATTTTGTTATTATTATGATATTTGTTTTGTTTTGTTTTTTTTAAATTATTCTATTCAACCACCATTCAAAAGCAATGTCTTATATCACTAGATTATAATTTAGCAAATTTTTATTTATTATTACTTTTTCAGTTTCTTGTTATTTGAGTGACTATTGTAAATTTTGCCTTTTCTTTACCGGAAGGCTATGAATACATTTGAGGATGACTGTATGTATTGTACAGAACCTGAAAATAAAATGTCTGTACATGCAAAAGAAAAGTGTGTCGGAGCAAATCAACAACTGACATCATTCGCTGTCTTTGCTGCCTGCATCAAAGTTTCTTTCAACTCCTAAATCAATCCTGCACAATTAACCGACTCTTCAAGTTCTGCTGATGAATGATGTTCTAAAATCCATCAGAGGTAATAAAGAGAGAAAGTTCCTTCTTATGATCCAGAAATGTATTCACGAGGAGGTATTCAACCGCTCCCATTAGTGAGTTCCTTCTAAATTCTTTAGCGCCTGGGGATGCATCTGGATTCCCAATCTGAGGTAAGTGTTTCTCTGTAAAACTGGCCTTAAGAGCTTAATGGCAACACTTTGACCCTGAGTTCACAGTTAAAACAGACAGACAGGCAGGCGCATGCTGCAGTTTGAATATAAGTCGATAAGTTGCACTACTGACCAGATAAAGTGGGTTAAATCTTAAGTTAATGCTATATATGGATGGATGGTTTGCATGAAGCAAAAGTCAGCAAAACCAGCTGAGTCACAGGTTTCACTACCCTACATACTGTGTGAAAACCGCACTGCAGTGCCAGTGTTTTTAAAGAAATCGAGAAATCCCCGCTTGTCGTTTCAAGGAAAACCAGCAAGAGATTTCCATGTTGAAGGATTTGCTCAACATACTGGGAGCTCTGCTTTCTGGCTTTTCCTGGACAGAGTTTAATATGAACCTAAAGCCCGCAGGCGGTTAGCTTATCTTAGCAATAAGACTGGAAGCAGGAGGAAACACTTAGCCTGGCAAGGAAACTCAGCACAATCAATACCTGCAAAACCTCGAGAAATAAAGACGCCATGTTGTGGTTTTTATTAGCCGTTGTGTTTCCCGACGTGCACTCGTTGTTGCAATTACTGTAAAACAAAACAGCGGCGGATAAAATCTGTCCAAAATGTGCGTAAGGAGACCCATGTGAGCAGCTTCTTGAGAGTTTCCTGAGAACTGTTCAGTTATCGTTTGAGTTCTCGGTTAGTTTCACTACCGTACGCGTGACATCAATCCTCATGACAATGTTCCCAACAAATACATCATGAGAAAATCATCTCTCTTCTTCATGTCTGGTTTTTACAGTAATTTCACAAGAAATCATATTCTGCTGTGAGAAATAAGTGAAGTGAAATTCTTTTTTCAGTCTGTCACTTGCCTTGAAGTAGTTGTGGTAGGTGTGGTTTCCCTGGGTCTCGTTCACAGTGATCACTCTACGCAAATTCTCCCAGGAGTCGAGCCTTTTGCACTGAAAACAGTTAAAAAGAAGCTTTTACAGGCAGCATTTTTACATACAACTTGTACTTTTCGCTGCAGTTAAACCTTTTAAAACCGTCACATTAAAAAAGCAAATGCAGCATTTGATGGATGCGTAATGAAGTGCAGCTTTATGCGCAGAGAGTTCCGCAACCTTCCCACCCACCAACATCTGTTGTCAGATCACACGTTTGGAAAGCAGGAGAATTGTTGATTTAGGCAGTTACACAGTGAGAAGGTATTTTCATTTCTGGCAAGGGAGTACCTGAGGGTCGCTGGCTTTGTCCTGCTGGTGGTGGAGCTCCAGGAGCCAGATGGAGGGAATGATGCTGATGAGAAACAGAAAGATGGGGGGAGAAAACCTGCAAAACGACCAACAACACTGAGTCACTGACTGTAAATCTGAAAAGCAAATGACTGTTTCAACCACTGGCAGGCAATGATGTGGAGCTCAGGCCTCTCAAATATCAAGATTTCCAGCTTTGAGGTTGTTGACTATGGATGCACGACGTCTGATTTTTGAAGATATGCAGATATTTTCCAACTCTGATTTTCAGTGCACCTATATTTTCCAGCGAACATCGGCTCTCTCCTGCAGAAAAATCAACATATTATGAGCCATCCATCAATTTTTCTGCACTTTGCAACGCTCCTCCTGGGAGATCCCAGGCCGAATGAGATATGTAATTCCTCCATTAATATCTCATCTACTCCTGTAAGGGCTCCTCAGATGCCCAAACCACCTCAGCTGGCTCTTTTCAATGCGAAGGAATATTGGCTCCACGTAACGCAAAGGCAGAGCATTGTCTTGAGGTTTTTTGCCTGCCGTAATTAAACCAAGTTTTCATAGAACTTCCTTGAAGCCACTCCTCTGCCTATTTTGGCGTCTTCAAACTGTTTTTATGAGACAGACTGAACCACAGAGACCTTCAGAATGATTAAATATCAAAGGCCAGACAAGCTTATGCACAGAAAAAAAACAGTGGCTTTGCAGCATAGTCACAGTCACACAACCAAATTAAAGCACTTGTTTTTATATGGAGACTTAACAAATTCAAGTTTTTTTGTTTTGTTTTTCTAAAATCCATCATTCATCGTTCCAATTCAAGCACAGCCACAGCACAGCTTTCCTAACATATTTTAATCATGTTGCCCACTGGCAGGTGCAGACAGAAAATTCAGTGTTTTTTACGACTGTGCAACATCAGAAAATGACTTTAACTAACATGTGAAACTTGTCATCTCTATTTTTGTTGTGTAAAGGTTTAGTTTGGATGTTGTTATCGGCCTGTCAGTGCTCATTTTAAAGCTTTTATCGGCCGATACTGATAATAATGTCATCAAGGTGATCTAATTTTTAGTGATTACCAGTTGCAGCCATACAAACAGGTTCCCTCTGTTTCATTTCACTTTGAATAATTAAACAGGAAAAGCATGATTTGCACATCTCTGAGCTGAACATTAATGGATGGATGCTTCTCCTCATAGTGCAATCCAACACAATGCACTAGATTCTTTATACGCTGCATGAAAATGGAAAGTTCAACCAATGCCAAGAAAATAAAAACGAGGAATGTTGTTTGCAAATTAATATCATGCATGCATGCAGGAAGTCTGTTTGGGGGAGTTCCTGGAATGAGGGTTTAGGGGAGTACCACCCCATCCTCAGTGTCCCAGGACGGTTTAACAATAGCAGCAGAGGGAGAAGCAGGATGCGGGGGTGTGTGCTGGTTAGTGGGGGAAGGGGTGAAGTCTGGATGAAGATGACCAAAGCTTCATGTACTTATTTACGCACAAAAATGAATATTAAAATCTGATGTGCATGCACCACTTCTTACCATTTGTAATCTTTTCCTTTCCTCCTCTTCAGCGTTATGATCATCTCAGCAACAAGCGGCAGGAAGAGGAAAGTCAGGAACCAGTAGTTGGGGTCCTTCTTCACCCATGTCACCCTCCAGACGCCGGCCAGGGAGACGAAGATAAACAGCGCTCTGGTGATGATGGCACACACGAACTTGAAGAGGCCCATGAGGCTGGCTGGCTCGGTCCAACTGGTCCTCCTGATCACTCAGAGCCACCCCGATGACTGCAGAGGGGGAAGAAAAAGAACAAAACTCTGCTGATTTTTCGAACAAAGTCCCCAAAGTTTAAGCTCCGCCCAGATCCAGAGTCTCCTCCAGCGTTTTCCTCATCCTGACAGCGGATCAGATAGCGCAGAGCAATGACGGACAAATCCGGACTCTCTGGGCTGCGGTTCAGCACAAAGCCAACTGTCTCAGAGCTCATTCAGACTCTTCATTTATTTATTTATTTATTTTAAAGTGATTTATGTTTGACATGTTGACTTCATCTCTGAGTGCGTACAGGAGAGGGCAGCATCACATCATCTGGTCCCACATTAGAAAGCGCACGTCCTGCTTTTTGTTCCTGGAAACCATAAATCTCATCCTCGAACTAAAGCAGAACAGTAGCTGCTAGACTGCACGTTGACACTGAAATATTTCACTCTGGTGCAACCTCAGCACCTTTAACCTGTGCTTTAGAAATATTTTTGCAGATTTAAAAATTGTGCAATATCAGTTTGCATGTATGTACAAGAATCTGTGCAAAATCAGTATTTTTACACATTGAAGAATCTGTGGTATGCCATTGTTTTTCAATATATAGACTTGTGTCATATTGTTATTCTCCAAACCAGGAGGAATCTGTGAAATTCCTAAATATCCTTTTGTGGAAAAATCAGTAAATTTGTTTAAAAAATTGTATTTCATTGTCTTATACTACTCCTACTACTACTACTACTACTACTACTACTAATAATAATAATAATAATAATAACAATAGCAATAGTAATAATGATAATAATAACAATCGTAACATTGACAATAATAATAATAATTATTATTATTATTGGCACACTAACACACAAGCAACATCTCAATATTATTGTCGGTCATGTTGAAATAACTGTTTTAAATTTGCTTATAAAAAAGAAAGAATGTTTTTAATGTTTTATTGTTTATTTTATTATTATTATTTTGCAATTTATTATTTTACAGAATTCTCCCCTTTATATCTAGTAAAATTAGTAATAATTTACACAATAATCCTTTTTAAAAAGGCCAAAATTGTGAATAATGTTGTTTTTTAATTTAAATTTTTATTTTATTTATTTTTTTTTTTAAGTATTAATTTACACATTAATCCTAAAAAATGGCCAAAACTGTAAATAATGTTGTTGGGTTTTTTATTTATTTATTCATTCATTCATTTATTCATTTATTTTCAGTATTAATTTACACATTAATCCTAAAAAAAGAAAAAATGGCCAAAACTGTAAAAATTTTTTTTTTTTTTTACTATTTTTTAAAAAATTAATTTACACATTAATCCTTTGAAAATGGCCAAAACAGTAAATAATGTGGTTTTTTTTGTTTCCTTCTTTTTTTTCTTTTTTTTTTTACTGTTTCTAAATCAACAAAAAAAGTCACTATTTTACAGATGTTTGCAATTATTTGGAAAAATTGTTTATCAGGAAATGTTTTAAATTTTTTTGTTTGTTTGTTTTTTACAATTTTTGAATGTTCCACAATATAATATGAAAGACATGTTAGAAAATAATATCACTGCTAATGCTTAACTTCATACTAAAGGCATGAAAGAGGAAAATAAACCTCAGTCGATTGAATATCGTTTCCTTATCTTGGAGAATGTGCCACAGTTCCTCTGTGGATTTCAGCTGTCTCCATCTCTTCAGTCTCTTCACCACAGACTGACAACACAGAGCTGAAATCAGGACTCTGTGGGGGCCAAACCATCTGTTGCAGGACTCCTCGTGCTTCACGCTGCTGAAGACGGAGCTTTATGACTGTGGCTGCATGTTTGAGGTTGTTGTCATGCTGCCGGATGAATATGGGAACAATCAGGCGCCTCTCTAATGGTGGATAATAATCTAAACATCTAAAATGACATCCTAAAACCTTGAACAGCGTTACAGAGCACAAGCAGTGACAACAGATCGTATAAACACGATTAGAGCGAGTCACTTTAAGCAGCATTCCTGTTCACCATTTTTTTGTTTTTGTCAGGTGAGAAGTTTTAAATCAAACAAAAGGATTGTTCTCCTGAAATACACTTCACAAAACCATGATTACGTAGTCTAATCACACATCTTATTATCTCGCCATGCAGGAATTAACATGTCAAACCAAGCCTGTGCTGCTTTCTAAGTCTAAAACACACACACACACACACACAAGCATCATTTTGCCCTACTTGGCTGCATGCGGAGTTGATTTCTATTCAAATCAATCTCTCCAGTCGGTGCAGCGGAAAGGAAACAGTAGAAAGGCCGGTGACCTTGGAAAGGAGACAGACTTTTCCTGTCTTTGTTCCAAATTGCCTATCATCATACCTCGGCTTGCATCAAACGAAATAACAATGAGAATTTCAGACAGTGAAAAAAAAAAAAGAAGTTGCACAGAGAGCATCCATTCAGGAAAAACGGGATTCAGTTACATCCTCCGTTTTAAAAAAACATAGCGGGTTGAGCTTGCAGGTGAATTTGTGGAACATGCTCTTATTGCTGGATTCCAAGCAACAGAAGTCTGGAATAAACAAAAATGAAACGCATTTTAATCAAGTGTTCCCTCTTGACTATACAGCAGCTTATTCTGTCAGACAGTGACAGACAGTTAGTCAGTCAGTCACAAAAAAAAGAGGAAACAAACTCTCCTCTGTTGACTGAGACAGAAAGGCCATCCAGCATCTTCCCCCAGGCCTGGTGTTACCCAGCGACTCTGTGTGTGGGTGCTGTTCAAGACTCAGCTCTGGGCTGTGTGCACAAATGATAATGACAGCGATGGCCGAGGGGCT
Source organism: Stegastes partitus (assembly GCF_000690725.1). Taxonomy (NCBI): domain Eukaryota; kingdom Metazoa; phylum Chordata; class Actinopteri; family Pomacentridae; genus Stegastes; species Stegastes partitus. The sequence continues at coordinate 121,187 of NW_007578607.1, forward strand.
CTGGTCACTGATCACAGAACAGCGATTCCCTCTATGCAGGCTGCTTCAATCGCTGCTGCTACAAGGCTCGTGTAGAGCGGCGCTGTTTGCTGCCTCAGCACAAAGAATAATCTTGTCTGTCATGTAGAATAGATTAAAATGGATAACACGGCAGATCAGTGTTTGGAACATTACTGCTCATGATCGCAGACAAGTAGATAGCAAAAAAAAAAAGAGCTGAATACTAAAAGCAGTAAAAATTATACCAAAACAAAACCACCTATTTCTGTATTATGGTCTGCTTTTTCTCTGTTTGAATTTGATTTTTGCAATGGAAACATCAACATCATCCATCACAATTAAAAAAAAACACATTACATTGTTGATTTCCACAGCATTAGGCTTTGTTCGCTAAACATTTTCTGCTATGTTGGCATCCTTAGGGTGGTGTTTGAGGTTATTGTGGTTGACATCTGAGGAAAACAACCTCAGGTGAAACGCTAATGAAGTCAACAGAACTCCACCACACCATCAAATTGAAGCTTGACTGTTGATTAAATGAAAATGAGTGTTGTGTTGGTGATGCCTGAGTTGAGCTGATGCGTTGTGGGGAAATGCTTAGTCAGGGATCAGCAGGAGTTGGGGTAACGATGACCAGCCTCTGTAACAAACTGTGGTTTGGAAGGTGAAGCATCCTGGACTACAGATGTGTAAGGGCTCGGGTGTGAATCTAGTTTGAAGTACATAATAACCCCGCTTGATTTGTTTGGCTTTGTTTGAATGAATAGACCAAGCAGTCTTTGGAGATGGAATACAGGATGTCAAAGAGGTGCAGCGCAGATCGAACTCGACTCAGTGGTTGACGTTGTAATGAAGTCTGTTCATCGCAGGAACAGAGGAAGGCCAACAAAAACGCTGATTCTAGAGTGAAAGGCGTGACTGTTGGAGAGTAGCTTTGACATTTGTTCACAAAGATGTCAAGGTTATTGGAGTGAACGAGGATGGATTTTTTACTTGACGATTTGTGGCTCTAGGAGAGGGTAGCGGTAACAATAAGTTAGAGCTTGAATACTGCTGAAGACGGCTGGAGAGGTTTTTGAAGGAATTGTGAGCCGACGGCATGAAGTGCATCGATGACCAAGAAACCCCCAAAACCGGCAGTAGGAGCATGTCTGGGAAGAGATAACTGCTGCTTGGGATCTTGCTCATGCGTGATGGAACAACAGAGCATGAGATGGACAGGCAACTTGGCGTAGCATCAGCGGTAATGTTGGCGTTGTGCTAAAACATCGTGATGAGGAGGGAGCTGAGCCTGATGGGAAGTTTTTCGATTTACCGGCCAACCCTAACCTATGGTCATGAGCTCTAGATGGTGATGGAAGAATGGAATTGCGGGTACAAGTGGCCAAATTTAGTTTCCTCCGTCGGTTGGCTAAGCATGGCCTTTGAAACAGGGCTAGGAGCTTGCCATCCGGGGGGAGCTTGCCTTTGCGCCAAAAGCATCCAGTTGAGGTGGTTCAGATGCCTGATTTGAATGCTCTTGGGGGACTTGTTGGCGTGGTCAGTGGAGGTATGTGCCACTGGCATTTAGCTGGACATTTAAACAGAAGGTTGATGGGGGTACCATGGTGGGAGGAACCTGTGACCCAGTGCCAGAAGTGTAACAAGCAGACTGTTGACAAAGATATAAAGAGGTTAGTGAAACTGGAATCTCAGTGCCAGAATGAGAGCCGAATTTGTTGAATGGAAGGACAGCAATGAGTGAAACTGGCATCCTGGTGCCAGAAGGAGCCGAAAATGTTTAAGCAGCAGATAGAGATGACTGAAACTGGTATCTCTGTGCCAGAATGAGAGCCAAAACTGTCGTAGTGGAGGACAGAGATGAGTAAAAGTGACATCTCTGTGCAAGAACGAGAGCCGTATTTGTTGAATGGGAGGATAGAGATGAGTCAACCTGCTGTCCCAGCGCCAGAATGAGGGCAGGAGATCGCTGATGTCACCATCTTCTGCCCTCATCTTTACTTCTTTGACCGGCATTGGGCCTGCAGCCTCTGGGTTTTCTATTGCAGACTGAAACCTATAGCATTTCCTGAGGGAAGTGAGATGACTCGTGTGTGGAAACTGTTTGAAGGCACTTGATGTGGAAATCAACAAGTTGGAGGCTGTATGAGTTCTGAGTGTGTGTTTCGACGCTGGGATGTTGACGGGAGTTGTAGCAGGGTTACTGACTTGGCCATGTTTGGTGAGGTTGTGAGGGCAAGCAGCTCTAGAGCGACCGCCGCTGCACAAGGAGGAAACCTGCTGATACCTGCACTGAAACTGACTGAGAATCTGGCACGTAGATGGTTGTTGACATGAGGGTAGAAGTTAGGGACACTGGCATCACAGTCCTAGGAATCAAAGCAGAAAACTGATCAGTGACGTGATACAAAATGATCGTGAGGGCAGGCCAGTCAAGAGTAACCGCTGCTGCAGAGAAAGTAAGCGTGCCGCAG
>NW_007578607.1:124133-160987 GCF_000690725.1 Stegastes partitus
TGTAAAGAAAAGAGATGGCGAAACTGGCAGCCCAGTGCCAAATGAGAAAGAAAAAGGTTGTTGGGAAGTTTCCAGGGAGGAAAGGTGAGCTGGTATCCCATGGCCAGAGATGGATGTAATGGTGGAGCTGGGAACAGGTTACTGGTGGATGGGATGAATCATACTTGGCAACCCCAGCAAAGCTACTAAGACCATGGTAACATCATTGTTGTGGTTTATAAGGAGTTGTCAGAAGTTAAGATAGTTTAACTTTGCTGTCAGCCAGGTTGCAGGTGAGAACTTTCTCTTAATCTGTCTGAAGAACCATCTGGTGTAGAGGGAATGTGGAAGTGCCATGAGTGTTTCTGTGTGCGCTTATCTGGAGGTTTACCTGCTTCAAACATCAACGCTGTATTTTTTTTTTCAACTGGGCGGAGCTACAGGTAGCATGATGACGTCATGGTCGGACGCACAACCGCGGCGTCTCCTGGAAGGAGGAGTGTTGTGGTTTGTCACGTGATCTAAGCTCCAGGAGTTTGCCACAAGTTTGAATAGTTGAAGTTTGTTGCTGGTGGCAGGTGAAGAATTTCTCTTACTGCTTTTTTGAAAACCCACGAAGGTCCGGTCGGAGATGTTCTGCGGAGGGACATCACCAGGAGGTCCGTCTGGAGGCGGCTTCTACCTGCTCCGGTGGATAGACGCTGATTTCCGTTCCCACCTTTACCTCGTTGTGGATTAATTAGGCTGATCGTCGTGGAGGAGATGTGGAGCCGGTGTAGCAGGGCTGATGGATGAGCGATCTGTGGTGAGTTTTCTACAACTCTCAGACTGTCAGCAGGGTGAGTGATGGTTTCCGTGTGCAGATGAAGGAACAAGAGGGAAGGGCAGAGAGGTGTCTATGGATGGACTACAGGAAGGGGAGTGACTGAGGTGTGGTCCTGCTCAGGACTCCAGCTAAAGATATGATCTCCATTTTTTATCTTTATTGATATTGTTCTAAAAGATTTGTATTTTGTGTTTGTTATTACATCTCCCTAATACCTAATAGATGTAAATCCATGCAAAATTACAATTTTCTGTTTGAATCAGAAAAAAATACCACTATTTTGCAAATATTTGGCATTGTTAAAAAAAAAGGACTGAATAATTACAGATTTTGTCCGTTAAAAAATTGCAGATAATATCTAGTAAAATCCCAGACAAAAAGTATTCTTTTTTATTATAATATAAATACAGATAATAATAAATAATATATATCAAAAATCTATTTTTTCATTACATCTGCCTGATACCTGACCCATGTAAATAAATGCAAAATTGCACTTTTTGTATTATGTTTAAATTAATAATAATTTTTAAAAATCACTATTTTACAGATATTATTTATATCATTTTATGTATATGAAGGACTGAAAATGTTTTTATTTTACAGATTTTTTCATTTTTAAAAATATAAAATATATCTAGTAAAATTACAGGAAAAAATATTAATTGTATGTTGACAGTAAAAAATAACAAATAAAAAACAGGCAATAACTGCATAACTGATCCATGTAAATCCATGTAAAATTGTACCTTCTTCCTGTATTTAAATCAGCAAAAATATCACTATTTTACTGATATTATTTATGGTATTTAACAAAATGTATATCAAGGACTGAAAAATGCTTTGATTTTACAGGAATTTTGTCTGCTATTTGTTAAATTACAGATAATATCTAGGGACTGTTTGACAAACGAAAAAATCAGGTTTAAAAAAAAAACATCTGCCTGATACCTGATCCATGCAAGTCCATGCAAAATAATCTTTTAAAATTTATTGAAATCGGCAAAAATGTCTTTTTTTTACAGATATTTTCCATTATATATATATATATCAAGGACTGAAAATGTTATTTTTTTTAATTAGAAATAATCTCTAGGGAAATTACACAAAAAAGCATTACTTTACATGTTGAATTAAACAAACAAAAAAAGAAAGAAAAAACAGACAAAAACTGTAAATATTGTCCTCATCAAAAATCTATCAGCATCAGGGCTGGATCACTAAATAGCAACCCCCAGATTTATTGTGCTTCATTTGTTTTACGAGGATTTTGAAGTAATTAAAGTAATAGCAAATTCTTCCAATATTATTTAGCACCATGTTCGAGTCTTGTAGAGGGAACCAGCGTTAAAATCAGGATCTAAAGATATAAGGATCAAGGATGAGGATCAGTTTTTTCTCACATGGTATAACAAACTACACCTGACACACGGCGTCCCAGGGGTCATTCCAGCACAGCGGCACGGGTTGTTTCTGGGTCTCCAGCCTTTATATTTAGTCTTCCATCCACACTAGTCAAAGGACACACACCAGGAGGGAGGGAGGGAGGACACTGAATCAGCATATACGACTGGTGCATCACTGTTTTATATGCTTCGGATATAGTGCGTTAATTTTAAATTCCATGGCTTAATGTATTTTTAATTGCTGCCTTCTTATAGCGTATAATTTTATATAATAGACCTACAAAGCGCTGAGTTTCCCCCCATGGTTCAATAGATGTGTTGAGTCACCCGGCCTTACACATCCACTAACCTCCAGAGATTTTCATTTGTTTAGGTTTCAGCTGGCAGTTTAAGTGTTACATGCCTGGGCAGCTGTTAAAGGGGCTTTTTCACCCCGCTGAGAAGAAAATTCAAGTGGAAACACTCAAGTTTTGCAAGTCCTTGGTATTTAAATAGCTACGATTAAACACAGGCGAGGAAGCAGCAGAATATCGCAGCAATCAGAGACATTTAAAAGCCTAATTTCTAAAAAAATTAATTCCGATTTTTTTGTCCGGATCGTATTCAAACCTCCAATCTGAACTTGAAAAGCAGAGAAAGTCACAACCACGGTGCAGTTCTGGTGATCAGCAGCTCCATCGCTCTCCAGACTGCTTCATTAATAACTCCACTATTATGTTGCAGAGTAAATTATGGTCTGTAATCCTGTGTAATGCAGCTGTCAGCAGCTTAATGTCCTTACTGTTGTATCCCAACAGGTGGCACCCAACACCACAGCTTCCAGCAGGAGGAGACCAAAGGAGCTCTGAAAGTCTCACCTTTATTACAGTCAATCTGACACTGGTGCTAATTAGACTAAAGGATGTTCACATTGTTGAACAGGAGGAGCACAGAGTGAGGAGGGGGGTAGTTAAAACTGTTGGTTTATTTTGAGGGGGAGGAAAAATGTTGTTTCATCATCACATAGACATAACTCATATTTTCCAACAGAAAGCTCCTTATAAGGAGAAATGGCCGAATCCATTCCTCTTGTGTTTATTCACTTAATTTCACGGCAGCTGTGGCTGATTTAAAGCCATGTCTGAAACAACACATTGTTTTCCCCAAATATAAACTTTCTTTAAACGGAGCGGGTCACGGGTGAAGCAGGTGGTTAAATGGTCCTGCAGCCTTGGCCTTGATTCCCTTCCCCGCGTTTCAAAAATACTGTTTGGACGCAGAGCCCTGCAGAGTCACACATGTCAGGCATTTGCATGGGAGAAATTGGACTTAAATGGGTAACACATGACTCATTCTGTCTCAGCCCCGACAGCTGCAACAGGCCAAGCAGTTATTGGACAAATATGATTCGCCTCAGAACAGAGCGAGTCTTCAAAGCTTTTCCGATGTGGAATCTTTGACGTAAGCCGACAAATAAAGCGATATTGAGGCAGGATTTAGTGTGAAACATATTGAGTTACACTCCGACCATATCATGAGTATTCATTTTCCCTTTTTCGCTCGCTTGGATTTTTTTTCCTTTCTTTTTTTTCTTCCTGACCTTAACCTGACAACTGTTATGAATTCTGCATTAGCAATCAAAACAAAAGACTATTATGCAGTGCAGTGCCGGGCCCTGGTTGCTGCTTGGCTCATATTCCCTGTACAGTAAACAGCCCACAGATGTTTTACATTGATATTAACAACCTTAATTTGTCCTGTGCAGAAAAAGGCCAAGCATAGCGTGGGGATTAAGTTCTCAGCCATGTATCACACACAGCACAGACAGCAATCTCATTTAGCTTGAGTGAAGTTTACAGTGAGTGGGTTTTGCATAGGTCATTAGTTGTCTCAAAATACCCCCCTGTCACCATAGCAACTTCAAGTGACTGCTAAATTGCCTTATAAAATGAGATAAATTATTAATGGTGAGAGTTTTTTTTTTTCTTCTTTGCTTTAATATGTGCGCTCAGGCTCCGAGCTCCGAACACAACACTGTATTACCTTCTCCTGCATCGGCGTAATGGAGCGATTTAGCAGTTGTCAGTCATATTTCCAAACGCCTCCTTTTGTCTTCCGCTCTTGAATGGGCTGATTGCTGCGTGCCGATTTGCAAATATATCACAGGGATTACGCAGATTACAAGACCGCCGCACACATGACAAGTAAAGCTGCCATTCAAACGAAAACACCTCAGGACAAATCTCGCAAAAAAAAAAAACACAGCAAAATGGCTGCATTGTAATTGCCATAGTTGTTCGAATGTACGTACGCCCAGATGGAAGTGTGACACGCACCAGTGAATAATCTGATCATAGATGTCTGCTGACATTTATGCCCATTTTTATAACAATTCGGCGTTTGACAGAAAAGGCAGCGGTGATGCATTACACAGATGGTAAACGCTGAGGTCACTGTCCTCAGTCGTTTCATACTCAGTGACGGTTTGACCGCCGGGTGTAATAACCACACTGATGTTTGAAACACACAAAGCAAATCCTAAATGCCCGGATCAGGTTCCGTATTAATGTATTCCTCAGATGTGGAGGTGACACTGTGACCTCTTTGCTTCAGAAATACAGCATTTCTTCCTTCTCCTTCTTTTTTTTTTTTCCTTCTCTTTTTCAGATTCAGCCTCGCTCCGTGCACTGAAAACATCCATAACTCACAGGCAGCTGTAACTCAATCTAACAAAATGCCTTTTCAATCACTCTCATCTTTTATAGTTATACCCATCAGACATTTACATAAATACATTATTCATGGTTCTAATCCTGGTTTCAGATGGGGAGATATAAAATGCGACTGTGTGTGTGTATGTGTGTGTGTGTGTGTGTGTCCTGATGTGTATGCAGATGGCAGGGGAATGAAGCAGCCTATTTTGTTTGTGGTTTGCACATTTCTGATTCAGCTGAGCACTCTCCATCAATGAGGCAAATTTACATTTGCTGTGGCAGTAATAACCTAAAACCCATACTGATGTTAACACTTGTATACACTCGAATTCACGTTGCCCTGCCGCATGATTACATTTGTGTGGCGCTTAATAAAATGACTCACTTGACATTATCAAACAATTCGGCTGTAATAGTGGCCCATGAATGTGAAATTGTGTTTTGCAGGCAATTAGTTCATTGTCACGGCAGTCGTTCAGGCTCCGGCCGTCCAGTGTTTGCCTTGTGAATTAGCATAACGCACATCTGAATGTATGGTATTAGGTAAGATCAGTGTCGCAGCAATGAGTAGATACAATAATTGGCGTGTTGGAAATGAGAGACCTCATGCTGAATGCTGAAATTGAAATGATGGATGGCAGGAACCATAAATTATGCATAAATCATTGTGATGTATGGTACCTCAGATAAACAAGTGTGATATTAGATAAGCAAAAAAAAGAGAGAAGTGTATCAGTTTTTTTTTTCTGAGAGGCTATCTATTCTGCTGTGAACAGTAATAATCCACACAGTTCACCGCATGCGGTAGCTGCTTTGATGTTCTGAAGATATCACTGCATCACAGATATTTATGAGCCAAGTCGGTTAATATTCAGCTTACAGTACACTGGCTGACACCTGCTAATATACACACAGAAATCATCTCGGATAGCCTCCAGATGAGATATCGAACTCGAGTCCTGATTAAAAGTGATCCTTTCAATAAGCTAATTGGGTTTTTCTCGTGCATGTGCCGCACGCTGTAGGTGGACTCACATGTGATCGAATGGAGAGAAATGTAACACCGCGTTATAATGAGTCGAAGAGGCTAAAATTAGCCCGGCAACATCTCTCACATCTCCCGTTACCTTTTCCTAAAGTCATGCTGCAGACGGAGGCCATTGTCATGTGATTACGGCGGCACAAAGACGCAGGTGTAAAGTTACTATTGAAACGTGTTCCCCTGGACAAATTTACTTGATGGATTTTTAATGTCCCAGGGCTTTCCACTGATGATAGATGGATATCCACTGGGTAATGCAATTGTGCATGTGGAATGAGTTGGAGATAGAGTGTGTTGCCCTAAATTCTCAGAAGCTTTCTTGCTTTAGTCATCTGTAGATTTTCATAATGCCTGGCAGCACAATTAGAAATGTGAATCCTAATATCACACTGAGAGCTTTTATCGTCCCTAAAAATGATGTTTGCCCATGTGTCCCCGGTGCTGCTGAACTAGTCCGACTGGTTCCACTTTCAGGATTTTTCCACACAGTTTATTAGGCGACTAATTTAGTAAATGGCAGAACTTTAGGTTTTATTTTACAATGATTTTCTCTTCTTTGGTAAAACAGAGTTTGAGTTTTGATGTCTTGTTGACAAAAAGTGGTGGAAAGTAACACAATACATTCACTCAAGTCCTGTGATTAGGTACAAAATTTGGATTCTTTGGTATTTTTCTGCTTTTTTCTCCACTTCTACTCCACAGGGAAAGTTCTTAACTCCACTGCACTTATCTAAACATTATAGTCAGGCTTTAATTTGCAAATTATTATATTTTTACATACAAAAATATGCCAAAACTATGAGATATTATATATTGTAAAAGAAAGTAATCCTAAAAAACAACATACACTGTAAAAAAAATAAAAATAAAATCTGTAAAAAATGGTTGAAATCTGGCAGCAAGGGTTCCAGAAAAAAAACACATTAAAAACAGCAGGACACTGTAAATTAAAAAAACTGTTAAAACTGTGAAAATAACAGGAAATATCTGAAATAATGTTTTTTTAAAAAAGCCAATTTAAATACAGTAATTTTACAGTCACACGTTGTTAAAGAACAATAATATAAAAGACAAACAACATTTTTTAAATAGAAAGATATATGTATAAACAAAAGACAGGGAATCTTTAAAATAAGAATGTAAATAAATGATTTACCATTTAAAAATAATTTACTATATTTTTTGTTTCAAATAACAACCCATCTGTAAAATTTGTAAATTTTTGCATATTTAAATGCTGTAAAAACAGTCTAATTTAACTTTTATTATTATTATTATTATTTTTTAATGTACTTTTATTTTTTAAAGATGTAAAATAAAGTACCAACAGTAGAAATACTGTTTGTTTGTTTTTTTAAATTTAATTTAATTTAATTTAATTTAATTGTATTTTTTTTTATAAATCTGTGTTGACATTATTTATACTTTGGCCCTTTTTCCCCCTTGGGCTATCATGTAAATGAATACTTTTAGATAATTTTACTAGTTATTATATATAATTTGATTGAATTTGTTGAAACACATTCCAGTTAAAAAATGTCAAAAAAAATTTTTTACAGTGTACATTGATTGAAATTAACATGTTGAAATCATCACTAAAACAAGATGTAAGTTATACAAATGCTGCATATAGTAACGCTAATATAATGTGTTTAGCAATATAAACATCTGAGTAATCCCATTTTTACTTATATTAATAATTAATACCTCTCCACCTCCCAAAAGCCTTACAATCTGTTTAAAAACTCGGTCTATCCATCAGTAGAAACGTCCATAAAAGTAGTATAGTAGTGTGAAGATAAAAAAACAAGAAGTGCTGCACAAGTTCAAGAACATTACAGATGTTAGTTTAAAAGTGAAAAAAATACAAAACCTGCTGCTTATGAAGGACACAGTCAGCTAAGATGAAAACATGACTAACCAATATAAAGTACTTCCACAAGTAAGAAGTGGGTCATTATTTTCATCTTCTATATTTTATGGTAAGAATTATTCCCCAATTTAAAGCTACAATACCCTTTATGGCCACATGGGGGCAACAGAAACAAACATATGATGCGTTAGTATGAAACATTATTGTTACCTTTTGTAGAGCAGACACTGAGAAACACTTGGAGTTGTGTTTAAGGTCACTTGGTGAATTAAGACCAACTTTTATTCTCCTTTTAGCTCCATCTTTGGTCCCCACCATCTCATGAGAGAAATATTTGGCTCTTTAGCTGCTAAATGCTCCACTTTGTTCACCACCTGGGTTTTGCTGTTGAGTGGCTAACTTCGTCTCTTTATGCTGCACTGTGGGTTTGAGCAGCAAAGCTGAAGGAAGCAGTTCAGCTAACAGATTTTGGGGCAACCGTCTAAGCGATTTTTATCACATTTGACTGGTGTTTCAATACATGCAGTTTTTATGTCTTGGTGACCATTGAAATTACAGTTTTGGCTTTCTCCTCAATAATTTAGAACGGTCTGGTCTTGTTGACCTAAAATAACTGTCTGCGGGCATTACCAAGACGGCTGTCAGGTGGTGAGGCTTGCATAGAAGGATGTCCATATAGCCAAAAAAATATAGATAGTATGGCAGTCGTCCATATCACCACTTCCCTTTTATCGCTACATGTGCTCCACTTCTGCTCAAAGGCTGTTCAGACTGAACCTTAGTGGAAATATAAGCAATCTGCGAAGCCTGCGGTGCATATTAAATGACGTTTTGTTGTTTTTACATAACCATAGTTCTTCCTTTGCTTTTATTTATTCATGTTGAATGTTTTATTTTCTTGGATGTTAAATTTAAAGAAAGTAGGACTTTAAAACCCACTGTATTTTGTTTTTATACCGCCCCAAATGAACTAAAAAATACAAACAAACAACTTTTCTGCTTTTTTTCTGCTCCACCAGGCCATCAAAGTAGTGATTTAATGTCTCCGCTGCAGAATATTATCTTTGAGCCGTTCTAGCGAAAACTGATATTAATTATTTAGACATATGGTGCAAATTATATGTGCTATTTTAATGGCTTTTCTTTTTCTTTGCTGTGGTTGGAAGTGTAATCCCAGCTCTCCGTTCTGAGGTGGCTTTCCAACCACATTTGCGGCTCCCTGCTATGGCTGCCTCATTATGTTGGATGTGGAACACCTGTGCTGAGAAAAAATAAGCTCTTGTATCTGTTACACTTCTGCTATAGGCAGGACATATATATAGACATCTCTGCTAGACATATTTATCCATCTTTCTTCCCATAATAGGGCCTTTCAGCGAGTTCCCTTGTGCAGAATTTTCAGGCTTCTTCGCTCGCTCATGCAGTCAGCACACATCAAAAGAATGTTTTGCTGTTTTCCGAGCTTTAAAAAAAGACATAAAGAATGTTAAATGTTTAAAATGGCGTCACAGCCGTCCTCCAGCTACTTATTTGTCTATTCATAATATCTGGGAGCCTCATTCTTTCCATTCATGTCCATTTTCTCGAGGCGAATCATATCACATTTGTCCAATGCGTCTCCCTCTTTCAAAACTCACTTTTCATTTATTTTCAATAAAGATTTCTCAACGTGAGGCTCCATTCACACCAATCCACATCAATATCTGCATCATAATGTTGCAGTCACGCTGGGCTCGGGCTGTTGACAAGCAAACACTTGCAATTGCCAGATAAGAGCTCGAGTGGTGCCATTGATTAACCAGGGACTTCATTATGGTGGCTGCCATTAACAATGCAACCCCATTGATTCAGCCACTGAAATGGCTGTGAGAGAAATCAGGGAAAGATAACTCAAAGAGCTGCGGTTTATATTGGATTCACTGCAGGAATCCCAACACTGCTGCAGCAGCATGCAAGACAATGAGCCTCTGTGTGATCCACCTTTTTCTCTCTTTAAAAAAACAAAAAACAACCCTGCGCTCTAAACTGCTACTTAAAATATCTGAGTGTCACAGAGCATTACCTCAGCTATTTTTGTTGTAATACATAATGTCCTGCTGCTTCTTTGAATGGAGAGGCTGCGGAGGGCTATAATAGGTGGAAATAACTATGAGCCCTGATGCCAGTAATTCTTCATCAGACTGTTTAAGATAAATACCAGTCTGCTGTTAGTTCAATAAGAAAACATGTCAGCTGGGTAGACAGGAGGAGACACTTTACTGGATGTGAATCAATGCGCCTGTATGCTCTGCCCGTCATTTCAGGGGAGGGAAGAAAAAAAAAAAGGCGCATTGCGTAATACTGTACTTGAAATAGCTGGTGTCAGAAGTAGGCCTATGTCGCTGTTGCTTGCTCTGAGTGGTGGATAAATGCAGGGCAAAGGGTGGAGGAGAGTGGAGAAACAGCACAGCGCTGTGGAGCGACTCGGTACTTTTCAGGACATGAATAATTCCAGACAGCCGATAAAATACAGCTGACACATTCAGCCAGCGGAGACTCAAAGGACAATGAGTCCACAGGAGGAAGTAGAAATCGTTAAGTTTGTGTAACTCGGTGTAAATAACACAGCAGTGATTAATAATTCACACGCTGATATCGGTGTCCTGGAATAATCCGGCTGTTTGAAACAATAAATATTCATCAATGCAATTATATAAGAGGCTTTGATCGCGTAAATGCGTAAAACCGGCGTCAAATATATACACACACACAAGGTCAGCTTGGCGTTTTAACATGATTTATGTCTGGATAATGGACCGCCTCGTGAATTCTGTCTCGTGACGCCCCGCTTTCTAACTCGGCCAATTTTGTCTTTTCATGCTCGCCTCCAAAAAAAAAAAAAAAAAAAAAAAAAAAAGATTTATATATATATAAATAAAAGGGCGCATTATTTTTGCAGCATTAAAGCCTTGAACGTGCGCGCGTGAGCCACAGCGAAGTTGTGCTGAAAGCGACGCAGCTCGCGGGGTCCCACATCGCCTTTAGAGGAATCATTTGATAGCCCTATTAACTTTCATGTAACATTGTTTCTTGAAGGCATCCACAGCAAGCGCCTCAGTGTCATTACTGTGAGAAATGTGCTTTCATACTGAACGTCTTTTACAGAAGTCCTGGAAGGTGCATAGCCCTGGGAAAGCCCCTCAACGCGGAATAAATGCGCGAATTCAGCTTCTTGGAGCTCGATATTTTACCAAAATGGTGTTTTGTGTTTTTATACGCGACTATTTCCCAGTAAAGATTAAAAATTCTTTACGCGTTTATAGTTATGCGTCAATATTTTGCCTAAACACACAATTACGCGTCACATAAATGCGCCAAAAGGGTCTCCAGTCGGGATTTTTTGGGATTAAATTAAAACGCAAGCTTGGATAATGTTACTTGCAGCGCGTTTGGTTAAAATCGCATTTTTCTGCGCGTCTTTCGCCACTAAAACGCGATGTTTTAAACTCCAGAGGAATACCTCCCTTGCAGGACCTTCGGCAATCCATTCAAGCCAGCAAGTTTGGAGAGCGTGTTGAGTTTAATCAATTCATAACGTCGAGATGGAGCCGAACTCACTGAAGGTAACGTTTGTTATCAACCGTCGATTTATTTTATTTTTGCGCTAATCGCCACCTGCCGCGAACTGCACTCCTGCGGCTGATCCACAAAACTTTGACACGCCGCATTTAGTATGACCACATCTGTGTCATATGTTGAACATCTAAAAATAGTTACCTGATACTAAATGTGTGCAGAAAAACTGAGATATGCTGTTGTGAGATTAGCCAGCCGTGCGTAATGAGGCAGCAGCGTTTGAAATGTTTGTGTCGCCTTGATTTGTTTGACTTGATAAAACCATTCATTAATTTCCTCTTATTTGTCTTTTTTTCCCTCTCTCTCCCTACAGTGGGTGGGCTCGTCTTGCGGTTTACATGGACCATATATATTCTATAAAGCCTTTAAATTTAACCGGGACGGCAAACCGAGAATTCTGTCTCTCGGAGACTTTTTCTTCGTCAGATGTAAACCGGAGGATCCTATTTGCATAGCAGAGCTTCAGCTGCTCTGGGAAGAAAGAACAAGCAAGCAACTTTTATCAAGCTCCAAACTTTATTTTCTACCAGAGGATACTCCCCAGGGACGGACAGTCACTCATGGAGAGGTAGGACATATTAACCGCTTCGTGCGTAATTGTGGATCAGTGGTGTGTTTTTGTGATTTTTTTTTGGTCGTGTTTACTCTGCGTGTTGTTCGCTGGGGTTTTTTATTTAACAGCATCTTTACTGCATTAAGAGTTGGCAGCGGGTTGTTTCTGGTGACAGAGCACCGACATTGAGCAGTTAAAGGATTGACCTACAGCGGTTTTACTTCTCTAGTTTTACTTTAGCCTATTTGTCCATTGTGGTGTCAACTGCTGAATGTGCACTTGTCCAGCTGCGCTCAATAAGGCTGCCGCTGCGCTCTATGGGGTTAATTGTGTTATAAAGGGGGAAAATCCGCAAGAATCCTGCGCCTGGGCTCTGTCATTTCATTTCTCGGTAAAAGCGTGTCAAATGCTGACATATGGGCGGAAATTGCGAAACGGTAATGAATGCATGGGATCAAACCGGCTCAGATCGCTCGCTACGATAGTTATTAGATATTTTGTAATGCCGCCTGGTGTTGAAAGAGGCAGAGGCGAGTCATAAAAGCGTGGCAGAGCGAAGCCAGCGCTGACACGTTTTAACTACTCTCCACGCTTTGCATAATTTTTCCATGTGAACATTTCCATCCGCCACAATACGCGATATTGTGTCGAGGCTGCGCGTAAAAAAAATAAATAATTAAAAAAAACACAGAAACCGCCTCTGTGTTACTGTTTTGTTGGCACAGAAAAGCAATAGTTATGATTGACTGTGGCCATATGTGGCGCTTGTGATCCGGTTACACCGTGAATGGCATTACTCTGATTATTGAGTTATTTTTTTTCTCACCGGCTGTAAAACAAATGATGTGTTGTTTTCTCTCTGATATGGCAACAGCGCTTTAATTACCACTCTCTGCTTTTGATCACTTGCGGCTGCGTGGAAATAATTCTCTGCTGCTGTTATATTGTTTATAGGGAAGGACAAAGCCGTGTTTGTACTTGACTCTTCCGCTGATGGTTTACTTACATTCTTTCCTCTTGAGTAATAGAGTGGCTATCACATTTCCCTTTCATGAGAAAGGTGGCTATTTATGGGGCCGCCGCTTAGACAAGCCATCATCTTTGTGAATTCTTCTATATCATCTCCTTCGTTTTGCTCTTTAACTCGCTGCAATTGTTTAGTAATTACTTTGAGTGCGTGCATTGCAAGGCCACACTTGCGCAACGACATGTCAGCTCCGCCCCCTTTCCAAAAGACTTATTTGCATTGCAAAGTGCTTACATTCCACTCCATTGGGCATATCTGGAAAATATTATATTAACTACCAGAAGGTCTGCCAGTGCAAATGAAATCTCACATATTTGTCACATACGGTGAAGCGCAGAAGTGGAAAATGGTCTGCTGCAGTCTGTTTATTAACAGAGGAAATCTTAAAAAGCAATTTCCCTGCATAACTTATGCACTGCAGCACCCAACCTCTTGCTTTTTCTTTTTTTTTTTTTGAAGTTGCACAGATTACAGAACAGGCCAGACACTGGAATAATATAATTTGGGGATGATATGTTTAAGTGCATTGTAGGTGCCTGCAGGCTGACCTCAATTAAAGGGCTTGTCAAACGTTCTGCTCTCAGCAAATCGGGCTACTTACTGTATATTACACAGTGGAAATTGCCCTGACAACTTCGAGTCAGTTTATGACCTTCACTGAGCCCATTCAGATTCTCGCTGACTTTGCCCCATAACACTAATCTGCACTGCATGAGTCAGCGAGGAGCGCTTACAGATGCAACCCATAATCCAAAAAACAAACAGGAAGGGTAAACCAGCCCCCCTGACACATACACACATACACATACAAACTGTGACATTAAAACCCATTTAAACTCTGCACCCGAGTGATGCATGTGAGAAAAAAAACGTTGGGGAAGAGTTCATTTTTAGCCACAACCGAGAAGTGGAATTTATAAACCTGGTATTAGTCATTTTTCTTCGGGACCGGTAGTGTATAAAGACAGATTAATGGCCGTGGAGCTGCACTGAACTGTAAATCTGTAATTGACTGGCTGGAAATCAGGAGTTCAAATTAGCTTAGTGAGTCACACAGATATGAACTTGATAACTTACAGCTCTCAGGAAGTGTGCTGTTTTCACAAGCTTTCGGAGCTAAATGAGCGCAGACAGCGTCAGGAGGTAAAGCCACAACTTGCCACCACCGCCGCGGCTTGTGACATGTATTCTTAGATCTTGTTCGATTTGCATATTTTCACACACAGAAAAACAAAAGTACAACAGTGCCTGACTTGTGACATGTAAACAGCTGCTCCCTTGTCTCTGAGAGATCAAGCCTTGTATCTGGTAGATGGCTATTATCTTAAGCCAGTCGCCAATATCCTCCAAATACCAAAAGGCAGGACTTTCCTCGAGACATCAGAACGGCCTTATATTGAGCCGGCTCACTAGAATTGGATTACTGATTCACTTGTGTTCTCAGCGCTGAGGTATGATGTAATTTCCTGGTTATTTCTCAGGTATTTGTTTGCTCGCAGCCTCTCCTGCACTCTGTTTGCTGTGTTTTTGCTGTGCTGTGCAGTGACAAGAGGAACCAACCCATGACCTACTGTGCTTGTTTTTCTTCTGTCACGGGGTTGGAGGTCAATTCCTTTTAAACGCAGCCAGCTTGAAATCCAGTCAGCTTTGGCTGGAAATAAAAATAATGATTCATTGAATAAACGCAACTCGAGGCGCCTGTGTTTGCTGAATAGTTGATAAACAGATCCGGGGGAAAATTTATTAATCTATTTATACCGGGTTAATTATTAAGTCCATATGTGAAGGAAGCTCTATTTTTCATTGTATCTCTGCCTGACAAGCGGTGTTTACCCCCACCAGTTGAGCTCGGCTTGCTCTTTAAACAGGCTTTGTGTCGGGTTGCTCACCCATTATGACAAACCCTCTATTGGGGCCTCTGCTCTATTTGTCTGCCTGCAAACTGCCACTGACTAAACACTCACATGTGTTTTAAAACTCATTGAGTGACACATTATTTCTTGTCACTCCGAATGGCCTGCCTCTCTCTCTCTCCGGTGCCGGTGCTGTAATACTTTCTGTTTTTGGACTCCCTATTTCAGGAGAGAGCTGTTGTAAGATAACAGCTCACCACACACACTACACCCACTTATTGTATACTCCGCTTGAGGCGCTTAATTGCTTATGCTTATCTTATACTATATATCCCACTTTACTGCAAATACAGCAAGGCGCTCTTAATGGGAATTCACAACCGCAGAGAATATTTCTGGATCATGTTATATTAATGTGCTATTATCATCACCTCTGATTTCATCTGACCTCTCTTCTCCTCTATTCTGTCCCTCTAGCTGACAAGGCTTTGGCACACACACACACACACACACACACACACACACACACACATGCACAGACACACTGACAGGCTGGGGACTGCAGCAGTAGGCCAGTATTGATTGCTGTGGAAAACACTTTGGCATTCATCCAGAGCCATTTCTTCAGTGCATGGCAGTAGTCCATGCATGTGTTTCAGTGCTTGGAAAGCCAGCTTGTAGGGAAATTAGATTGTATTCATTTGCTGCTTCTTTGATTTTTCCTAAGGGAAAAACCCTGAATGGGTAATTCAGGCATCTGGGATGCTAGTTGAGTTAAGTGTAAGTGGCTCAGATATGCGACCAGCATTTTGATGGATAAGGTCGTTGCTGCTGAATGACTCGAGTGTAAATGTGATGTGGCACATTTTTACAGTGATCTGTTTTAGACCGTCCATACTGCTCTCTCTTGTCTTGGCCAGTCTGTGCATTATACCAAATCTCCCCATTCACACAACAATGGCAGGAATTTGGAGGTGGAGGTGGGGGGCAAAGGGGTGGCTGTGGTGGCTGTGGCGGTGGTGGTGGTGGTGGTGTGTTCTAGCGTGCATGTGTAGCGTGCACGAATGTATGCCTCCTCCTGCCGCAGAACAAGTCATTAACTCTGAACACTGCCCTCCAGTGAATTCCTCACCATTGCTGAAATAGCATGTAAATTATTACCAGCTTTTTAGGATAGTGTAATTTAAAACCTTTAAAATGTAATACCCTGGACTTCAAAGGCCATAAAAAAAAGCCCCACAAACATCCTGATTCTGATTCTTCTCGGCAAAACGGTTTTGTGTCTTCGCAGCCTAAGTAATGATATGTTACAGCAGCGCCTGTTTGTCAACACACGGGAGACTTTTGGTGCTCTTTAGCTTGGTTTTTTCCACTTTGTCATTGACTAACCACTTGAACAGGCAAACATTTGCCTTGATGCATGACTCCAGCGCCCCCAGCTACAGTGGATCGTTATTATAACCTTTGAGAAGAGAGAAGCCACAGATGAGAGGCTCTTGCTTAATACTCCAGTGTTTTTTAATTTTTAACTGCAGTTTCTTAGAAGACGCATGCGGAATCATCATGCATTAAATCTTGTTTTTTCTTTTTGTTTGCGTGTGCGTTTGCTGAAATACAAGGATACAAAGCTGCAGTGATTCGAGGGAGCTGACGCAGCTTTTTTTGCGGTGTCACCTTACATGATGGATGCCTCACCCACTTTGAGAAAGGCTTTGAAAACTCCTGTTATCTCACTATTTTTCTCTGTCATTATAACTGCAAAAGAATGCTAAGTTCATATATCACCCCGGCTCATGTAAGAGCAATCTCTTAATGGAATCAGTGAATAAAAGATGAGTTCAGCACCCCGCCGATATTACAGCAACTTTTATGCATACGAATAAACTGCATGAATTAAGTGGCAGAACATTATGTACAATAATTCTCACCTCCTTTAAACGCTGCGCCTTGAACTCTTTGTAGTCTTGAGGCGGTCTCAAAAACATATTCTAATTCAATTGTGGCTGGCTTTTACTCCTCAGAGCTCCTTTTTAATTCCCAGATAAGTTTGTTTTGGGACACTGAAGCCAAGGTCAGTCATGGGGAGGGGAGATAGATAATGAACTCATATTGTGTTTCATACCCTCGTCCTCTCTCTCTCTCTCTCCGTCTTTCCCTCTGCTTCTCCTGCTCTCTGTCTCCTCATTGTCCATGTCACCATGTCCATTACTCAATTACTAATCTCCTTTGGCCTTAGGAATTCCAGTGCTGACCTCTCCGAGGCAGCAGGCTGAAACCTTCCCAGCATGACAGGACCACTGTGTGTGTGTTTGAGTGTGTCTGTGCCCACATTATAGAAAGACACCCACCCGCTGGGAGCGTGCACCCCTTGACTCCCAAGCTGAAAGTCCTGTCTGAGCGATGAGACGCTCCGCCGCAGAACGCTGACAGTCAGGAATGTCTGCCTTAATGTTGGCGCACAGCGGCGTGGATTTCTCGCGGGGAATTGTTCGCGGCGATATGGAATATTTCAGGGTGCATTGTTTCTAATTGGATCACCAAATATAGAATTGGGAATGTCCCTTATGTGCTGTTTCGCCACCAGTACACAACTGCATCCATATAAATTGAATGATATGGATTTTAGCGAGTTTAATTTCAATGAGATTGCCGGAGTCATGGGTTGCTGGAACAGAGTTATCTACAGTTTCACAGCAGACGTCTGTTTTTTATTTTTTCCCCCCACTTTCAGTCCATTATGTGCAGTCATAGCAATAAATTCCCCTCAGTAATGTTTTTGGAGATATCACACTGCTGCAGTAATAACATGAATTATTGATAGACGGATGGAGACAGAATGTAACATTTAGCTGTTAATGTGTTACCTTACATTTTAACTCAACCATAAAAAGGAGCAGTTGGTGTGTGTGTGTGTGTGTGCGCGCGTTTATTGACGTACCCGAGGTGAAATTATGCCAACACATTAAGACATTTAGTGCAGGATTCGGCGTGTTTAAATGCTTTTGATGCATGTGTGTAGGAAGTGTCACTGAAATGACACCAGGCTGTTTGGTATGTTGCTGATGTGTAGTGTCACCTCTTGGCTGTGGGCTTGCAGTCCTCTGACCTATATTATCAAGTGGCCTGCTGGCTGTGTCTGCCGCTTTGCTAAACTATCAACTGCCTAACTTGAAATGACAGCGCAGTGTGGATGGGCGGCTTTTACAGAGGAGCAGGGCCCTGAGTTCCTAAAGCACATCTTTGAAGCCCCCCCAAAAAAATCCAAGTGGTGAGTGGAGGACCCCTGCAAAGCTGCTGAATGCAGCTGGAATGATAAATCTTGGTCAAGTTACAGTATGCCTAGTAATGGGATGATTAATCAATTAAAGGCTTTGACAGAACATTAGTCAACAGCAATTTCTGAGGTGACAAACGATTATTTTCATTATAATTTGCCTTATTAATAATCATTTTCGTAATTAGTCGATTAGTCTGTACAGTTTCCAAGTCGATGCCTTTCTTGTTTCGTTAGATATGCCATTTTCCTGTTTGTAATAGACGAAGAAAAGCAGCAAATACTCCCATCTGAGAATTTCTGACACTTTTGTTTACTTTAAGATATAGCTAATACCAACTACATGCAAAAAAAAGTCAGATTGCAATCGCTTTGATAGATGTTGTGGTATGATATAGCCGGTTTTCCTCCTTCCTTTTTCACTAAAACAAACATAAACATGGATTTTGCAGCGGTGTGCACCAGACAAGCTTGACTCCTCTCATAAATAGTAAGCTGGGTATCTCTGTCGCACTACAGTGCCTCATTTTACATTGGTATGTTGTGATGCATTTGACCTTTGAGCAAATAAACTGCTGCTCCTGTGATGTGAATAGTGCACTTGGCCATATTGCAATTCTGATAATATTTGTGTACATTTTTTAGCCTCTGTTTAAAGGTGGAATATGCGATTCTAATCACTTTTTTTTTTTGTGAAACTGAGCTAACGTCTCCGTATGTTGCATTAGCTGAACGTTCTTTGCTGAAACGCAATCTGGTGTTTGCTATTCTGTTAAAAATGGAAGTGAGAAGGACGCTAAATGTGGCATCTGCTAAGTACCTCAACATGCTAAAGAGCTAAATATCAACAATCTTTCTCCAGGATTGCGGACTCCACTCTCAAGTGATTTACTGGAAGGTTTCTGCTTAAACCAAATATTTTAAGCTTCTCACACATAAATATTTCCTGTTCCTCCCCTTTTTGTTTTTTGAGTTTTTGACTGTTTGAACTGGACTTCTCCTTGGACTCTGATGGGCCGTTTGGCCACTCTTGACTCTAGATTAAAAGATTGTTAGATAATCATTGGCTGCAGCCCCAGTTCAGTGTTATTCTCACTGTAGTGGAAAACCAGGTTGGTGCAATGCTGCTGGTGTTGTGATTGTTTCTCAATAACCGACTCGGTTGGCTGGTTTTCAGAAACCCTTTACATGTAAACACAGCACACGTCTAAATTCTACTGTATTTGCCTAAACATGATTATATGCAAACCGCAAGCCCGTGTTCATCTTCCTGCTGCAGCTCACAGACAGAGAAAAGTTGGCTGGTAGAGTACAAAATGAAAAAAAAAAAAAGGAAAAGAAAAAACAGTATATGGGAAAGTTAATGGATGTAGCCTGTTTCCAGAGCTGCGGCTGCGTTCATAGACTGATTATATTCTGGACTGTGTTGACAGCTGCTGAATTGCGCTCACCTGTTGTGTTTTGCTCTCAAGCCGAACAAGTCCCCAAACAGGATCTTGTTGACACTCGCACAAGGCACCGTGTCATTCAGCTGATTAATATAGAGGCGAACGGCTGCGTGTTTTTAAGGTTTGATGTCGCTGTGCTCTGGTGTGCTATTGAAAGAGTTGAAGGATTGCCGTTTGACTCATCGTGTACACCAGCAGCACAACATTCAGTGCATTATTTTAGCTTTTGAATAGACTCTACTAAAATATTTTCTGGTGCTTTTTTCTTTCTTTTCCTTTTTTTTTCTTCCTCTTCCGTGTGCTGTCAACAGATTGCTTCAAAGTACAGTTGATAATTCTGTAGAGATACAGTACAGTGTGGTTTTTGGCTGCAGGCTGAATGCTATTTACTGTTGCTCTACATTATTCAAATGGCCTGCTTTTCTGAAGGCAGAAACAGCAGTCAGTTTTTCATTGCATGGAAAGCCAGTTACAACCACCCGCCACCACTTGACAGCTGAAGACAGCTCATTATAAGAAGACCGAAAACCCATGTTTGATGTTTCTACTTAGTGAGGGAGGCACAGCTATATCAAGCTATCCCTCGCAGGCTTTTCCTTTATAAGGAAATACTGTCTCCAACTGGTTGGGATTTGATATGCCTGTAGTTGCAGATGATGTGAGAACTGAATATGGGTAATTGTATAGACAGAACACTCAGAGGGAATCTGAAACGCTGAAAAGTCATGTGTTTGTTTTTAGAATGTGGTGACAAAATAACAGAAACAGTTGGAAATGCCGCTTAAAATGCCAAAAAAGGGCTAATCCTACCATTCTAAGCTTCACAAAAGGGAAGGATTTGCCACAGAGTTGTTCTTTTGGATTTTATTAGATTGTCTAAGTGCAGCTTTATTGCATCCACGTCGTCTGCTCGCTCACATAAATATGTCAATATGACATAAATGAGTGTTATTTTAATGTCAGTAATATACAAGCCGTGCGAGGGGAAATGCATACAGGCAGACAGATGCCTGGTAAATTGGAGATAACCAAGGTAAACATCAGAGACCTACTCGGGTTTGTCTGCGTTTTTGCCTGTACACATCTGTCCTCCAGATTTTCCTGTTTCTGTAATAGCCATCTTACAGCACACCGCTCCATTCTGTTGGTAACAAGCACTTCAGCCATTAGCCCTTCAAATGGAAACACATTTAAGTATCTCTGCTTCCTTCCCTCTCCACTGGACTTGTAGTTCTTCGAGTATGAGAGTTATAAAAAGCGGCTGAATCAACCTTAGGAAAAGGGGGGGAGAAAAAAAAAAAGAAAAGAGGTTGAAGCACATACTGAAGGGAGAGCAAATAAGCCAACTGAGCATACTTAAGTATACACAGAGCCTTACCTCAGTGTCAACCGTCACTGCTATAGATGTACGTTTAGCGTTTCCTGACAGTGCCACATTAGCTTTATTGTGCGTCAGAGAGACCCCTGGCTCGCAGCTTTTTCCTGTTCATTCATTACACTTTTCACTGCAACAAATTACATTCATCTGCCGCTCCACACTTTGAAGGTGTAATCACAGCCGCTGACTGTGACGTGTTATTTAAAAGCATAAAATCTTGACATTCATGGTGAATATCAGCAGCCCGACTTCCTAAACGCTAATCAAAAAGTCTAAAACACCTACGTCCTCGCTGACATTGATTTAACTGCTGGCATAAATTCAATTCAGCAATCATCCACATCATCCATATTCATGTTGCCGTAATTTACTTACATTAATGTGCATCCACAGCCGTAATGCTACTTGACGCACATACCAATTTAGCTGATAAATAAGGCTCTTCTGTTGTTTTTCCCCTGTTTCCTCTGCTTGCTCTGATTTTGATTCTGATCTTTATGCTGATGCTAATTGCATTTTTTATCCAACCTTTGACCCTGATTATGTTGGTTACAGTTCTGGACTGTAACTTGGTGCTTACCTAATAGGATGCAGCACGACACTGTTAATCCACCTGAAGTAAACAAGATGTGTCATCGACAAGCATTAAAATGATCTTACATGCCACATACTATAATGATATATCCATATATAATATCGCTGCCATTCTGGGTTGACTTTCGAAACTTGAAGCATGTTTTGATTGTATTACTTTGATTTTCACTTGAGTAACATTTTGAAATTTGTATTTTTGGAGAGTAAGGAATTCCAATATCGATGTCATTTATAGATATTTGCATATCGTTAGCCTCATAGCATAATTGCCTAAGTCATTTTTTGGTCAAATTGAGATATTTGCCTAACTTTACTCTCCTATCACTTCTGCATCATCCTGTCTTTCTACCTATGTCATTGGTCAATCACATCTGGTTGAATGTACTGTTAGAAAAAATCAATAATAAATACCAATGTTTTTTCTCATTTCCCAAAAACATGAAAATATGACTTAGGCAAGTATGCTATGAGGCTAACGATATATTTTAGAGTAATATTGAGACTAGACAAGTATAGGGTCATTTTTAAGTAATTTTCCAGCAATGTATTTCACAAACTAGTTGACTACACCCCCTGACTCCGCACCACCGTCTGCTCTGCTACATGTGCCGCACACACTGCTGAGACTCCTGTGAGACAAACTGTGTGATGACGTAATTTCTAACCTATTCCAAGCATCTTTTCCTGCATTATGTTCTATAATATTGACCGACTATCAGTCAAGCTCTAGTATTTTTGAACTGTGGTATTTCTGCTTGTCACTATGCTAACCCTAATATAGTATGGGTAGTGTAAAAATGAGCTAATGTTACGTTTGATGTCTACAGTGTTTTGTTTTGTCGTGAAAAAAAAAGGCTTATTCACAAGTTGTGTTAATTTCTATCGCACGGTTTTGTTGGAAGCAGTCGTTGCTTTTTGTTGTGTGTTTGGTGTTTTTGTTCTAATCTGTTAAACCCAAATTGGTTGTGTAATTATTTACAGACCACAGCTGTTTACTGTCAATTTCACTTATTAAAAATAGCACATCTGCATACTTTGAGATGTGCTGTTTTGAAATGTTTACGTGTCTGTTCAACAAAACGGGTTCAAACGGAGCCATAAAGCTGCGGTGGGAGTAAATGATCCGTCACCTTGGCACAGCTGTAACTCCTCATGTTCTCCCGGTTGTGCCCTGCCTCTTTTCAGCACGAGGTTATTGCCGTGTCCGAGAAGGTGATCGTGCGGCTGCAGGACCTGGTGAAGTGGACGGTACCGGACTTCTCAGGATGGGCCAACGGTCTGAAGGCCGAGCCTCTGAAACCCTCGGTGCTCCGGGAGCTGGGGACCAACGGGAGGCGGGAGGCCCTCCACCGCTACAGGGAGAGCACCCTCACCAGCGGACTCAACTTCAAGGATGTCCAGAGAGAGAGGGCACAGCTAGGTGAGCGCCAGCAGAAACCGCAATTTCTTTTAGCCTTTTATGAGCTCGTTTTTTTTTTTCTTTTTTTTTTTTCCCTCTGCCTCAATTCCGAAAGGTTACTGCAGTGTTTCCATTTTCTCTGTGCTGCTGTGTTGAATGTTTATGTATTTGTGTCCCGTGTTCTCCATAAATCATCTTATGTTTATTGTCCTTTGGTTGGTTTAACAAGTGTTGTCTTGACTGGAGTAATTCATCAGTATGTAGTTGGAATATAATGAGCTGAGAATCACACTAATAGAGGCAGGCTAGAGGTAATGGCAGCCTGTTTGCCAGCATATTATCATCTTACAGTGCAACAGCTCTGTTTTCTGGGTGTGACAACAACAAAAGACAGCATTTCAAAAATCACATAATTCAGCTGGCAGTGTCACATCAAACTGCCGTCTAAAGCACCTCTGATGCCGTCTTATCCATCAGTTCAGATGATAATTGGCTGTGTAGCTCGGCAGCTTTAAGGATCATTGCCGTGTGTGTCTCAATGGTTGTCTGGTGTATTCATCATGTACACTGTGCCATTAAGCGTCAGTGATTCTTGAACGGGGCTCTTGGGTTCTCACTACAGCGTTGCCCATGAATCAGGCCCAACATAAAGCTGGATGTCTGCGGATGACTCATCCGATGCAAATAGGAAACTCTGGCATTTGAGCCTAATAATCAGAAAGAACATTATGTTCCCTTTGAAGCCGTTTCCCACTTATTTGCCTCTCGCTCACATGGCTGTGATGTAATGCCCAATTCTGATTTTAATGGTATAATACAGCAGAGCAAACATGCTAAAATTACCCATCACAATACAGTACCTCTTGTCAGGTTGTAAGTGTGCATCCTGCTGATTTAACCCACAATTTAAGCTGCATGATCTTTTATTAATTCATTTTTAATTACCCGCCTTATTTCCAAAGCCTGTGTGGAAGTGAAACTGCTACAGGCTTAAGCAATACGTGACTTTTTCTTCAGAAAAGTGTTGATTTATTGATGACTCTTGTAGTGTTTTTTCGCTCGGGATCTTCTGGGAAGCGAAGCTGTTGTGTGTTTCTGTGTGATGCTGTAATGCCCTTGATTACTCGACATTGCTCGAATCTCATACGCGAAAAGGACAAGGGGATCAATAATGAATGCTTTGTTGTTATTCCACTAATCAATACAGTGTGAACGTGCGGGCGCGCGTGCGTGCGTGATCGCTTGCTTTCATAAAGCGGACGCGTCGGCCTGCTCCTTAAACGATATTATGTTCCATATCTCGGCTTTCTGTAAATGTGCTGTATCGCCCAGATTTTATAGATTTAACTGTTGTCTGCGTAATAACCTGATGATAGCGCCATTGTTATTGAGAGGCTGTGTGTGTGTGTGTGTGTGAATGCGGTGTGTGTGCGTGTGTGTTGCTAATGAGCAGCGCTGCCGTTAATGACTCCATCAGGCTGTTTCTAAATGCACTTGTCACTCCGATGGGACACTCAGCCAGAGAATCTGCCCACTCAGCAGAACGGGCTCAGACTCTGGCAGGGCACCAGAGACACACACACACACACACACACTTTGACACACACGCATAGATGCACGCACGCACGCACGCAGGCTACACACCGACAATCAGTGGTGTGCACTCACTTATCCATTTGTTTGTTTGTTCACTACAATCTTTGGCGTGTGTCGGTTGTTGACAGTCGAACAATATGAGCGGGGCAGAGAGTTTGGGGAGAGAGATCACTTATTCATCGAGGCAAATGAATGTTACTCTGAGCAGGGGTTTGCATTGAAATATGAAATATGCCACTGCAATGCTGCTGACTGCCGAAATGAAATATTC
This sequence comes from Stegastes partitus, assembly GCF_000690725.1. Taxonomy (NCBI): domain Eukaryota; kingdom Metazoa; phylum Chordata; class Actinopteri; family Pomacentridae; genus Stegastes; species Stegastes partitus. The sequence continues at coordinate 148,961 of NW_007578607.1, forward strand.
ATACTCACAGCAGCAGCAGATCAGATATAAAAGTAGCCTTAAAGCGTCCTGTAGCTGAATGTCTGTAATTCTCTGTAATACGTTGGCTCATTGACTAAACTGGCTTTTTTATGATGCGGCTCTGTTTTTTTTTTTTTTTTTCTGGATCGTTTTAGCCTGAAGTGGCTGCTCGCTGTATTACTTGAATGATGTATTTGCTGATTGTTATTCTCGGGCTGATGTGTAACTATGTCAGAAGAATTGGATTGTTCCCCATAACAGGATACTGCAGCAGTACCACAAGCTGCACAGAAAACCATTGTGAGCTAAAGAGCAATAAAGTGTGCCATTGTTATCGAGGGAAACTGCTCTTTTATTTTTTTCTTCCCCACCCAGCTCCCCCCCCCCCCAAGTGTGTATGCTAACTTTTCCTGGCACGCTGCCAATGTGAATGAAGTGCACTGTTATGTATTTGTGTCTCACAGGCAACATGTGAAAAATACAAGACAAATGTGGCTCAAACAGCAGGACGAAAATAGTGTTTTCTTGATCTGTAATACACAGGGCCTTATGGTTTGGTACGTGAACAAAGCTCTGCTGTATCGTGTCCTCGGAGATGTATAAAAAACTGAAACCAAAGATGCCCGCATAAAGCAAAGCAACTAATTAGAAACAAGTGACCTTCGCTGCAGTCCTGCACCATCGACAGCTCTCTAAACCCTTTGAGGCACAGAGATGATTGGTATCATAATTCAAATTCCAGTTTTAGTCAGGCTTTTGTGACAAAATTGTTTTTACAAGAATGGCCTACCTGGAATAACAGGGTCTTTTCAGTCCTGCAGAAATATAACACAAAATTGATTTATTTGTTAAGGAAACAGCTGGGATCGGTCTGTTGAGACATTTCCAGAAGTTTGCTTGTTCGCGTTCGCGGTTTAAACGGGACGGAGAGCTGCAGCGATGAGTTTATTAGTGGAAAGTCTCAATTCTGTGATCCGTGGCTGTAAATTTGTATAGTTTCTGGTTTCCTCTGTGACGGTAAACTGAATAACTTTGAGTTTGGAACAAAACAAGACGCGTCACTTTAGTTCATTGGGAAACACTGACGGACATTTTTCACTATTTTCTGACATTTTATAGACCAATGAACACATTGATGTATTATGTAATTAATATTTAGTTTAATGAGCTATGAAATTAAGTGTCAGTTGCCACTCTAATGTCTGTATGCTACACTTGATGCTGCTGCAGCTACTTAGCTTAGCATAAATGCTAATCATGGAGGGAAGCATTTAGCTGTCCAAAAGTTACTAAACTACAATATAACAACTAAGCATATTACCTTAAATGTCGAACTATTTATTCATTTTTATCGAGGGTTTGAATGAATATCAGTGCGGCCGATTATGGGATCCAATATTCAGCATTTTTCTGATCGCACAAAAATGAAATCAGTTAATCAATATGATATATTGACTGTAATTCAGCTGCTTCTCTTTATCTGTAGTCACCAGTTTGTAGTGTCGTCCCTCCCACAGCACCATCTGATTGGTTAAACTTCATTAATAACAGCCTATCAACACTAAAGGATAAAGTTCTCTGTGAATTATAGCAATAACAACTTTATTTGCATAGCACCTTTCAAAAACAAAGTTACACAGCGTTTTAGACAAATAAGGGAAAAAATTCAGCAACTGAAAAATGCAAAGGTACAGCATAAAGGTAAAATAGTCTAGACAAGGTTTTTATAAAGTACATCCAAGACAACAGCTGCTCCCCACAGAGCTTTCCAGTAAAAAGGAAGAGAGCAGACTAAACATTGCCGTTAAGACTCTGTAGTGTGATTAAAGCTCTGTTTATACTCGCATATTAAGAATTAAACTCCACCGAAATTGTATAAAATACTGCTTTACTTGACTATAATACATCTTAAGGCTGAGACACTACAGAGTTATTTATTACTGAGATTAACCTAACTAGTTTAACTTGCTTTAAATAAAACAGGAATAATAAAAAGCATTTTTAACATTGTTGGAGTTTGTGTTGTTCTAACTTTTGACACCACAATTTTGATTTTTTTTTTTTTTACTGAAACTCAATTCTAGATATCCATAATCAAACAAATATTCGGTATCGGTGCAAACCAAACCATATCAGTCAGCCAGATGGCAAATAAACACATTATGTAAAAAGTCAAACTGTTCTTAAATCTGCTTTTAATTGTTTTGTTTTCTTCCCAGAGAATCCTAAGTAGTTAAGAAAACTCAGTTATTAGGAATCCTGTGGTCCATAAATAGCGCAAAGGACATTTAATTACAATTTCCCACAGATTCCAAACCCCAGAATACAAACAAACGTGGTTCTTGGAGTGCATGCAGGGTGACGTGTTGTGTTTTGCATGTGTTACATAATCTGTAATGTAATTCACTTAATCAGGTGGCGCAAACTGTCCACTCAGTTTATCTTGTGTCGGAGTGAGCATTAGAGCTTCTTTTTACAGTTCAATCCACCGGGGATGGCTTGCCAGGGAAGTTTACATTCTGCCCCTCTATATCTCCCCAGAGGACTGGCCTGATTCTTTTTTTTTTTTTTTTTCATTGCTGCCTGCCGAAATTGGTTTCTGGTCGTATAGTACAAGGCCGAGTGTTTGAGAGCTGTATCTGCTGATACAGTTTGTTGGCTTGTGCCGGGAGAAACAGAGCGCTGTTGAAGGAATATAATAAAAAAAACCACAAAGGATAGCTCTTGCTCACAAAATAGCTCAATAGTTGTTTTTTTTTTTTTTTTTTTTTTTTTTTTTTTTTTTTCAATTCAAGCCTTCAGTGTGGAGCAGATGTGAGTTGAGATGATGCGGGGGATTATACGAGGTCAAAGCTTGTGACTCCTGCATTCAGAGAACTTAGATGGTGTTCATGACTCCTGCCCTCACCTACCGTATCATCTGTGGCTGGTTCATCCTCTCGGCGGCGCCAGGATCAGGCCTCTTTGGAGAAAAACACCGAGACAGGAAAAAAGTTATCACGCTGGCAGAAAATATACAAAGTTCCCCCATCTCCTTAACTTTTTATAATGTTTCTGTGCTGCTAAACCGTTTGAAAGCAAAAATCCAGAAACATTATTGAACCTAGTTTTATTTTTTCACTATTTTCCTGTTTGACCCGACAGATTTATACAGCTCAGAAACTGCATGATTGATCCGATATCAGAAAACATTAACATTTTTCATGGGATATTCAGTTAGCGATGGAAATGAAGGTCAGTTATTATTATTATTCAAGGAAACGCCTGTTTGTTGTGCCGCTCTTCGCTGCACGAAAAGCTGCAAATGGTTGATCGATGTTTCCCAGCCGATATCTCCATCAATGTCCAGAGTCAAATTTCGCGGAATAGATTGGAGTCAGACTGCACTTAGTTGGGACTTGTATGCTCAAAATGAACGAATATATAGATTTTTACCCCCCAAATAATCCATAATAAGTGACCTTCATGACCGTGGATGCTGTATAAGTCAGGTGGAGTACGTTATGCTCATTAGGAGGATGTATTTGACTAAAAGGGACTTGCATTATTTTTTTTTCCATGCATACTGTAAACACTACATCAGGAGCAATTTAGAGCGTCTTCCTCAAGGGCACTTCAGCATATCAATAAGAGAAGCCAGGGATCAAACCTCCAACCCTTCGATAAATGGTTAACCTTCGCTCCAGACTAATCTGCATTAGAATCCCCGATTCCAAACCACTTAATAATACAGGATGCTACTCCTCTATATGGTTTCTATTATCGCAAAGCAGTTCTGAACTTATTATATCGTACAAGCAGATCAGTTTATACAAACTGATAATTATAGTTGTGGCTTCAGATGTCAGTCAAACTGCAAACTCAAAATGACACCGCAATTAAAAGGCCGGGCTCACGTGGTTTTTTTTTTTTTCTGTCAGACTTTACCTGAAGCTACTACAAGACTTCTGAAGTATGCGTTAATTAAATTCAGTAGCTATCTTTCCATCTTTTCCCAGACGTTGTGTGTTGTGGCAAACGGAAAGAGGAAATTTCTTACTGAACAGAACTTTAGAGGACGCTGACTTTCTCTGTGCATTGCGTCGTGACTCGACTGTACATGTGAGTCGAGCTTTAAGGTCTGAATGCCGCCTAAACGTGCAACTGTTTAATTAACTGTCAACTATTCTGATAATAATTATTAAAATAAGGTATGTTTTCTCATTACAGCTTCCCAATTTGATTAATTTCCTGTTTTATTTAGCTTCTCTATGATGGTAAACTAAACATGAAGACATTTAAGGAGGTCATCTTGGGTTTTTATAGTCGGTAATCAACATTTTTCTCCATTTCTGACGTTTTGAAGGCCAAACAACTAATCAATTAAGCAAGAAAATAGTTTACCGGTTCCGCGACACTTAAAACCACCATAAGTTGCAGCCGCAACGCTGACCGTCGTCGGCCGCATTTTGATTTAGTTGTTTATTTGTCACTTATTTTGATTGAGCTGGAAGGCACGACAGAGCGCTGAGGCACGTAGCTGCATTTCAGGATTCTTTACAGCCTCGCCCGCTCCGGGATACAACCACTGTATTTCCCTCTGATGCAACATCTGATCTGTATGCCAGGCTTGGCACATATACCCGAGCTGATATCCTGACAATATTTCAGTCGGAACATTTCAATTTGATGTAGAGGGTAGATTCTGTCCCTTTTCAGAGACTTGTTCAGAGCGTCACCGAATGTTTATGCGGGTAGGAACTTGTGATAAGGAAACAGACAGATGCTGTCTCCGCACGGTTGATTTGTCTTGGTGACAATACAGAACAATATTTGGGGACTTTGAGCCACTATCACACGTGAAACTGTTTTATGTTTCGACTGCGACGTGGGAAAAGGAGTAAGCGGTTTCTTGGAAAAGATAAAGACAAACGGGGTTGTGGTGTTACAAGAGTAATGGTATGTTGTGACTCTGACAGAGGAAAAGAACGCCACGCTTTTGTAAGACACACCGCCGCTGCACTCCTCCGTTCAGAGCATGTGGCAGATTGTATCGTTTGCACTTGTTTGCTTTCCGCCCCTCAAACATATTTGCTTCCCTTTCTGCTTTTTTTTTTTTTTTCCCGCAGAACTAATTCTAGAAACTGTCCAAAATCCCTTTTGAAGTAATTTAATGGAGTGTTTGTATTGATTATGTGCCTCTCTCTCCCCCCCTCCTCCTCTGGTATGTTTTTTCTTTCCTTCTCTCTCCTCCTTTTGGGGGGTTTATGGCAGTATCTTCTTCATTATGCTCAGACCTGTAGGAGAGAGAATCACAAGCTGTTTTTCCTCACTGATGTGCTCATATCATTAATTCCCTTCTGACTGTGGCCTGGCCGGAAGCCAGAGAATTCTAAATCTGTAAGCAGTAAATTGTGTGCCGGGGTGGAAAAATCTATTAGATGTTTGAGCATGCCTCGAATTTGAATGGGAGAAAGAGAGAGAAAGACACACTGTGAGAGAATAAGAGAGAGAGAGAGAGAGAGAGAGCCCACCCAACACCCGAGCCATATCCTGTTATGGCTCACACCGTAATCAAATTCAGCTTCTTTGGATAGCTATATTCATCAATAATTTGTGTTATTTTATTTCTGGAATGTCACATAATGTGTTTTTTTTTTCCGACATGCGCGAGGGGGGAAGGAGGAGGGTGGTGGTGGTGGTGGTGGTGGTGAGGGGGGGGAAAGCTGGAAGGCTGGTGGATGGTTAAACAATGAAAATGGCCTCAGAGGAAATGAAGAGCTCCGTCTCTCCATTAGGGAGGTCTGAAACAACAGTTGTGTCTCTCTTCTCTCCATTAGTCAGGTCTGGAACAACAGAGATGCTATTGATGTGACCTCTGCCAGGCATCTTAAACAGACAGAAACGTAGCGAGGTGCTTTCATAATACCCCGTCTCCTCCGCCTCCTAAGAAAAATTTCCTGATTGATTTTTGTCCAAATGATTTCTTTAATGATTGTCTTATTATGAAAAGCTTTACAAAATCGCACCGAGCGTGATTTATTTATTTTTTTTATCTGAGACTGCGTGTTGACTGAGGAGCATTTGCTTTCTTTTCTTAAACAAATTGCCTGCCTGTTCCAGTTAGTCTGACTCATACTTAAGTGTTACCCAACCAGCAGGGCTTTTTTGGAGGGATTTCTATATTAATCTTTGTCAAAAAGAAACGATGCTCATTTAAAGTATTGCAGCAACATTAATATTTCAAAGCTGAGTTTTTTTTTTTTGCACATCCCCCCCTTCTCTCTGATATGTTTCTTTCTGCGTGACAGTTTCACATTCTGCCTTCAGATAGATAGATATGGATAATTTTGCGCAGCTCAGTAGGCATTCTAGACATCACAGATTGTACAATTAATAACTCTGCATATTTTATGAGAATGCCAGTCCATCTGCTTTATGAATGCATGTAAAACTGTCCTCCTCTGAGCGCCCTGTTGTGCCTGTAAAAAGGACTTGAAAGTCAAATCGACGACAAGAATTTCCCGGTGCGTTCACCAGCAATGCAACCTGTGCTTGAGTATTTTAATTTTGTGCTGCCTTGTACTTCTGCTGCAGTGCAGCTTAGAAAAAAAGATGTCATTAGTTTATGAATGATGACCAGCTACAACAGTAAAATGCTACTTGGATGGTGATGCATCAATATATGGAATAATAATCCAATAAAATAAGAATATAAGCGTATGAAGCCGCTTTACAGTAACTAGAAAACTTAATACGTCTTGCAAACTTTTATTTAAGTGACATTTTCAGTGCAGGACTATTATTTATTATGTAGTGTCTTTGCATTGCTTTAGTGCTGCTTAGTTTTTATGTAATTCAAAGCTTCCCTTAGATAAGAAATAAAGTTTACCTGCATTGGCAACGTGCCCATATAAGGTTTTGTTTTTAATGTCAATGCCAAGGCTGAGCATTTCCACCTCGAAACTGCCGTGACGATTTCAAAACCACAGATTCAGACTTACAGGGTTTCATTCATAACAAAGCAAAGGGAGGTGGGACTTTCCATATCGCTCTCTCTCTCTTTTTTTTCATCAGAATTGGTTTCCAGTTCCAACAAGTACGACTGAATTGCTGCAATATTGCAAAGTGATGTTGTGTTGGGGCAGAGACGTAGGTGAGCTGGTGTGCTGGAGCTGCAGTGAGCGGTTAGAGACGCATTAAAGCAAGCCGCTAAGTAATATCTAAGTAGCGCTGCAACAATTGATCGATTAGTTGTCAGCTGTTTAAATGGACAACTGTTTTGATCTTGTCATTACCGTAATTTCTGGACTACTGAGCACTCCTGAATATAAAAAGAAAACAAGTTTTGTACATAGATAGGCCGCACTTATCTGTAAGCCGCAGGTGTCCACGTTGTAACATGAGATATTTACACAGAAAATTTTTTTTAACTTTTAATTAAATACCGGTAACATACACAAATATGTACCGTAAATGCTTTTTTTCCGAACAGCGCCTGTAACACGGCTGGTTAAAATGATAAGATATACAGTAGCCTAACAGGAAACGTCATTGATCGCTATCTTCATCTTCCTCCTGCGCACTAAAACCACTAAAGTCATCTTCTTCATTGTCGGAATTGAACAGCCTCAGAATTACGTCTTCACACACTTCCTCAGTCTCTCTTTCGTCATTGTCACTTTGGTCTCGAGGCAAATTCGTAAAAATGGTAAAAATCCAAACATTAGCTACATCATTGTTTAAGCCGCAGTGTTCAAAGCGTGTGAAAAAAGTAGTGGCTTATAATCTGGATTTTACAGTAATCGGTTTGAGTATTTCCTAAGAAAAAAGATAAAGACAAAGCTGATTCCAGCTTCTTACATTTGAATATTTTCTGATTTCTTTCCTCCTCTATGACAGAAAACCAAACATCTTGTGGTTGCAATCAAAACAAAACATTTAAAGACGCCATCTTTGGAAACAACTAAAGGATGAATGAAGAAAACAATCGATAACAATGAAAACAAACATTACTTACAGCCTTATATTTAAGCTATATTAAGGCATGACGGGATCATGTTTGTGGAAAAACCTTCTAAATATGAACAACCAGAGAATAATTTAATGTTTTTTCCACTTCTGAACGTTATCAGCTTAACTATGTCAGATAAAGGCACATGACCACGACTCTGATTATTGCATTATCTCGGGTGAGTACATCTAGAAAATGGAGACACATTGAATTTGATGCTGATGTCAACAGTAAACACAGATTTCCGTGGTGACTGGTCATAGGCCGCTCCGTTCTGTTGTCGTCGCGTTCACGCTGATGTACAAACCTTGGCTTGTGTTTCCAATTGAACGTGAGCGTAAAAAAAAAAAGATCCACTTCTGTGTCTTAATAAGACCTGAGACTAGAATCGAGCTTTGTTGTTACACGATTTAATAAGACTGAACTGCGCGCGTCGTTGATAATAACTTGACTTCTACACAATGCGCGGGCGTGCGAACATTAAATAACCACTTATTTCTATCTTAGCATTCCAGCGCCGGGAAAAAAAACACTTTCAGTCAGACCTGTGTCGAGGTAAAAATAGCTTTCGTCGCTGATTGCAGATCAACTTCTCAACCTCTGCTTAATATCCTTCATGTTCCGTGAAGCGCAGTTGAGTCAGGCTGCGTTATATGTGCTGTTGTAAACGGTATAGAGGATTGACTCTAAGCCTCGTTGGAGTAACGGTGTTCATTTTACAGCACAGAGGTAATGCATTTTTTCCCGCATTGAAAGCTAATTGCAGTGAGGGCTTTGATAGATTCCAGACGTGTGTGTGTACGCCGCTCGGTCACACATACTTGCTGGAGTACATAACTGTTCTTAATGCTTTTATTAAGCCAAAGAACTACAAATGACGTAATTTGTATTTGTAAAACATCTCGGTGCAGATGGTGTAATATATTTTGGTTTCTTTGATATATTGACTGCCAGAGGAGTTGGACGGAGCGCCCCCGCTGCAAACAATAGATCATTGATGCTTCTCTGTCCTCTTTCTCAACCTGTCAGTCCATTTCCTTGTTATGTGGTGGCCCGAGGAGCACTTGGCAAAATGAGAGGCATTCAGCCAGTCTTGTTTTTCCCCCGATTTTCCCGTCAGCCATAACTCAGGGAAAGCTGTTGTTTCATTCAGCGTGTCAGAGTGTAATATCTAAAGTTAACAATAGCCCAGTCACAGAACCACCGTGTTCCCGCGTAGGCACAACTTTGATTTATCTGGCTAAAGATAATTACTGAATGCGAGAGGAAAAAGGCTATGTTTGACATTCACGAGGAGCAAATTCTGTCTTATGACACACCCACGTCGCCAGTCATCACAAAGATTGGCAAGTTCTAAGACAACAGAGGCCTCTTGCCAAATAATTTCTCGGACTCGTGTTGTTTTCATTTCGTGTCGTGTCACTGTGACATTAGACTTTTTTTCTTTTTTGCTACAGGTTGTGGGTTTCACTACGTAAAATGGAAAACTCGGAAAGGATAAATAATAAAATACCACACAGACAAAAATATCTCATTTTCAAAACACATTGGACTGGTTTCACAGAGAATGGTAATAAAAACAGAAATATTCCAGAGAGGAATAAGAAGTATTTCTGGCATGAATGACCAGTGTACATAAACTTGTTATCGCAGCGAGTAGATATTCTCCACTGAAGTTCTTATCTTTCCTGTGCAATGTGAGACAAGCAGCTACAAACACTGTATGTGCTGCATTACAGTGATTACAGCTCTGCTGGTAAAGCGGAGGACGGAGGTTTGCCACATCAGAGGTCATGTTCTGTAATCTGGAATGAATGATTTTAAAGCCGAGCTGGCTGCAGTTTATCAGAAATTACCTGCTTGTTTAGCCAGATACTGTGTATGTCGCTTCAATAAGACGGCAGCCTTGTGAAAACAGTTTGTGTAGGACCGAGCTTGGGAACTTCAAACAGAGATCATTAGGGCTTGTGGAGAGAAAACAATTGTTAGTGGTTGTTGTTTTCTTTTATGTGGTGCTGTTAGAATGTGTAATCACAGCTAATTGCACAGCAAAGTATGCACGAGAAAATCCTACAGATTGCATTTCTGGGATTTGCTTTTGTGTCTTCAATATGCTTCATATCCATGACAGCACATAAACAAGAAATCTGAACAGATGGAACTGGTTTTTAATGACATATTGCTATCTGTAAAGTCTCCCTCTAAGCCACAGACTAAAACGTCTCCCCTTGGGGAGCTCACCGCTCTAGTTGTTATCATCCGCCGCTAATGTCACTCTTTTCTTTGCCACATTGTCAAGTCCTCCAGCTAAATAAATGCAATGTAAATTGAGTATTGTGCTGGATGTAATTATTGAAAAGGGTTCCAGTTGGCTTAACTGTACGGGCTGTTTATTTAAAGCCTTCCTCCTCCGTACAGATCTGATGATGGAGAGATAGAGCGAGAGAGAGAGAGAGAGAGAGGGGGGGAGAAGTTCTTATATAATGACAGGAATCCACAATGGAGCCATGCTGGATGACAACAACACCCCCCAACATCTCCAACAAACACCCCCCTTCTCTTTCTCATTACAGTTTTACCATTGGGAAACATGCCTGTCCCAAATAGCCTCCAGTGTTATTCTTTTGCCCCCCCCCCCCCCCACTCCTCTCCCTTTTTCTTTGCTTCATTCTTTTACTGAAAACATATTAAATCATGTTTCATTTTACACAGCATACGCCCTGAGAAATAAGTCTGAGTTGATAATGAGAGGCCCTTCTTTGAGGAAATACACACGGCAACTTTGATCTAGAATGGCATGTAATTCCTCGCCTGACCCAATTCCCAATCTCCTGATAAGATGTTTTTTTTTTTTTCCTCCTCTCTCTCTCGCTCTCCCTCCTTTGCTCTAACCTTCCAGCAGAACTCACTCAAATGGGAACTTGCTGTCCCATTAAAGATACATTTAAAGCCAAACATGTCATCCATTTCATTCTGCAGGAGAGAGAGAGAGAGAGGGGAGGATATGTGAGGTTGAAAACGTCGTCTACTACAGGCTGAGCCGCAGAAATTCTATGTGTTCCTCTTTCTCTCTCTGTCGCTGACAACCTCTGAGATCTCTGATCACAGCTGCTCAATTGAGTTTGTGTCGGACAGAGCTGCGTGACAAATGAGAGTGGCCGTCATAGCAGATAGAGTATCATCACCTGGGTGTAACAGCTTTTAGGCTTGTTTGAGGAGAGGGAAAGAGACGTGGAGAGAGGTTTCACTTGTTTGTGTTAGAGGCAGCTGTATTTCTCCAACCAAAGATAGTTGATTAAATTTACTCCCTGTGGTATTTGCACATTTCGGGTTCTTGCAGAGCAGCTTTTTTTTTTTTACTCGCGGAATTGACTGCGCCATAAGTGGATTGACCCCCCAAAACCCAGCAGTTGTCTTTCATTAGCCGGGGACCAGACAGCGAACAGTGTTTAGGGCCAATCCATCACTTGACAAAAGGGGGAATCAACACGGCACAAACTTGTTTTCCTCATCTTAAGCGACAACGTGGCCTTGAACTTTAGCAATAATCGCAGTTTTAAGTTTACTTCCCCGTGACGGTGGTAAATCTGAGTGGCTGCACATAATATCAAACACACAGAGAAAAAAAAACGGGGGTTCTCTGGCGGTTTGAGCTCATTTATTGCGCGGCCCGTGTTGTGTGTTTTTTTTTTTTGATAGTCAAAAAGAAACCGATTTGGGTTTTTGACAAGGAGCCCCTCTGAATAATTCCTTCATGTATTACAGGACCTATTAAATGCAAACTTTTCAATCTGGCAATCAATAAGGCAGGCAGCTTTCCCTGGCCTCGTGCCAGACACATTAGGGCTGCGAGCGATGGTTGCTAGGGAGCTGAGCCTGCTCAGGGGAAAGAATGTTTAATGTAATAGAATCACATAAATCAACTGGAGGAAAGTGCTTGTGTTGTTTTGTCTCTTCTCTTCTCTTCTCTTCTCTTCTCTTCTCTTCTCTTCTCTTCTCTTCTCTTCTCTTCTCTTCTCTTCTCTTCTCTTCTC